>NC_030420.2:1952317-1977317 GCF_001660625.3 Ictalurus punctatus
AGCTTAAATGGCACTTGTTTAGTTTAGCACCATGTTTCGTTTAGTTTTTGTAATGTTAGTGTTGCTCTATCGAACAATATTTAATGCTGGAACTTATTATACCTTAGCTCAGGTTACTGGTCGTGTACCTTCAGTGTATCTTCCGGGGTATCATGCCTACCAATATAAAAAATATAGATATATATTTTCAACCCACAATATTAGGCATGATAAAATATTACAAAATAATTCACTTGGCTGGAACAATAACAGCACCTGCTATTGGCCGAGAACAGAAAAAGGTCAAGAAAGTACAGTACAGTTTGTCCCCCCCCCTCCCCCCGTCTAATCACACTCTGCAACGTTGGAGTTGTTAGTTAGCTTTGATTCGTTTGGTGCTGTGGTCACCAACCCGGTTCCTGGAGATCTACCTTCCCGAGGTCCTGGCTAGACTACAACAGGTGCGTTGGCTTTTGGTCGTGGAGGTGAAACCTGCAGGAAGGTCGATCTCAAGGAAGAGGACCACTGGTTTAGTGTATATGTGTGGTGTGTGTTCGATCTTCTTGATCTTCTTGCTAAAGAGTTCATTAAAAGTCCTATAATCTAGAAATCAACTGGACTGTGAGAAGGTTCTTCGTCGACGGTTGTCCAGCACTGTCAATGAGACTGGCGTTTTCGCTCTGCACCTTGACTCTGTCCCCCTCGTTGAACACATGGACGACTTCGGAGAACACGGATTTGTACCAGGTGCTGGTCTTGTAAACGGTTTCGTAGACGGACAGGATGGTCACGGGCTTGTTGTAACCGATGGGATAGTTATTGATGATGTGAGTCAGCACAGACTGCCCCGCCTGAGGGTCTCGTTCCCAGTACGTTATCAGCAGGCTGAGTTTGTACCTGCCATCGTGAGGTATGCGCAGAGACTCGCCGGAGTCCGTCAAACAGAAGTCGTTCAGGAGGATATGATAACTCTTCCACGTCAGGTTGGCGCTAACCGAGTAAAGGCTCTTTTCAACTGTGGAAAGAACAAAGGGAGAATATTTGAGCGTACTCTTGGGTTTCGAGAGCGATATACGTGTATACAGACATGGCAAAGACACAAAACGTGTTCATTGGACGACCGGTTCGTGCTGCTACTTTCCCTCACCTACACACGATTGTTTTCTCACTTGTAGCAAAGTCTGATTAAATTCGATCGTCTTCGGGCACTCGTGAACTACGTCGAGGGCGACCTGACGCCGACCGATCGACGTCTTTCAAGTCTGAATAAGCGTTTCGGATGGATGACCGATAAAGACAGAGCACGGCGGCTTAGAGCTTAGTTCCTCCGGGGTTTTGCGCCGCTGTGTACGGAGCTCGCGTGTTCTCCCCGTGCTTCGAGGGTTCACTCCGGTTTCCTCCACCGGTCATGCACTGCAGGCCTTGGGCCTTCCGGCGTGTCCGCCTCGCCCTGCGCCCCGGGTCCTAGGATAAGCGGTACGGATCGCGGACGTTACGTGTGGATCGATCGACCTTCTAAAAGCATCCGCTACGCGCGGTTCTCGGAAAGTCTCCTCTCTTTCACGGCTCGGCGTTCGCCACGTCCGAGCTCTCCGTCGACCGCGGCGCTTTCGCTTCTGTCGGCGGTGAACCGATTTCATCGGCTGCGTAAAGGGTAACGACCTCGTACTGACCGAGTCGCTCCCCCTGAAAGCGGCTTCTCACGTCATCGAGGACTCACGTCTCCTGTCGTGTTTCTGCTCTCGTTCGCTGACGCTTCATCGGTCTCGGGACCTTCCGCTAAATAAGCGTTTCGTTTCTCCTTACCGAGGCTCCTGCTCGAGGATGTGATGTTTCCTGCGACTAATCATGCACTTAACTTAAATCCAGAAAGAATGGATAAAGAAGGGTTCCGGACGGTTAAAGTGATCGGGTTTAGCTATATATTTAATCCGGCGAGATCGTTAGACTTTGCACCCTAATCTCCGTCATTCTTGCTTAAATAATTGCGTAATTATCGGAACGTACTTAGCAAAGCAGTTGACGCTGCTAGCAAGAAAATCCGAGCAGGCTGAGAGAAAGACTCCTGAATGCACAGCTCAGAGTTCGGCTAGATATCGAGTCTTTCACACTTCTCCGGTAAATCTACGCGAGTGCTTTTTTAGGAGAGTATTTCTCGCCGGCGCTGTACCCCCGCGTTAGTGTCTAAAGAGTAAGAAGTGTTTATTTACGGGTCAGGGAAGCCACGAGGGGCGTCTGAGCGTCGGCGATGTCGTTCTCTTGGCCGTCGGTTAGGAATTCTGCCCTTGTTTCTGGAAAAGGGAAACAAAAGGAGGCGCGTTCGGTTAGGAGGTTATTACAGTTGTACGGTTACATGACAAATCATACTTCTCCGCTCTGTTTGCACAAAATAAAATCGGTATTCCTGCGGCCAAGACTGCGACATGATATGGAATGGACATGGGAGGAGAATTACCGTTGGCCTTTTCCTTGTGCACGTTTTCATTATTCTGTAAAATAAAGAAAGGGACAGAAAAATAACAGATTAGTGATTGGACATGGAAGCAATCAAGTCTTCATCGGTCCCAATTTAGAGCCTATTTAACCCTCATCTATTGAGCTGCAGGTGAAAGGGGAGCGTTAAGGCAGAGGAGCGGAACTGGAGTTTACATCGTTTACTACTTCGAGACGCTCACACTCCACCCGCTTGAATATTTCTGGTGATAATTTACCGTTTGCTTGTGTGTGAGAGAGAGAGAGAGGGAGAGAGAGAGAAGTACAAGAGAGAGATGAGAAAGAGAGAGTGAGGGTGAGTGAGAGAGACCGATGAGGTAGAGAGAGAGATGGAGAGGGAGACGGACAGCGGTGAGGAGATAAGGAGGGAGAGACGGGGAGCAAGAGCGAGCGAGAGAGAGAGAGAGACAGGCAGGTATGAGAGCACGAGATGGAGAGGGAGAGGGACAGCGGTGAGGAGATAGGGAGAGAGAGATGGAGAACGAGAGAGAGAGAGAGAGATGCAGATAGAGAGAGACGACGTGAGAAAGTCACAGAGAGACAGACAGAAAGACAGAGGGAGAGATGGAGAAAGAGAGAGACGGAGGGAAAGAGGCGGGGAGAGAGATGGGGAGCAAGAGTGATCGGGACCGTGACAGAAACAGAGAGAGAGAGAGATGGAGAGAAAGTGTGAGTGAGAGAGATGAGAGATGAGAGCAAGAGTGAGCGAGAGAGAGAGAGAGAAAGAGAGAGATGGAGAGCAAGATTGAGTGAGAGACAGAGAGAGAGAGCGAGACAGAGAGGTAGAGTGAGCGAGAGAGACAGAGAGAAGGAGATGGAGAGCAAGAGTGAGCGAGAGAGAGGTAGAGAGGTAGTGAGTGAGAGAGCGAGAGAGAGAGAGAGAGAGAGAGATTAATGAACTCCAGGCATGATATCATCGTACACACATTCACACAGTGGCAGAAACGCAATAAAGTTTTTAAACCCCTGCTCCTGTACAGCCCCTGCTCCGTGTCCTGACACACACCGACTAAACTGACCATCATACACACATTTACAGCCTGTGTAAATCCTCACTTTCTATAAACACTCACACCCTCACACACACACACACACAAACACACACGCACATGCTATAACATCACTTTTGTAGCTCCTTGGAAACGCATCAAGAGCACATCAATAAGATGTATATGAATTCACAGGAAAAGACACACACACACACACACACACACACACACACACACACACACACACACACAAAAGAAGGAATGAAACATCAGTAGAGACTCTGACACTACTGCACCACCATGCCTTATTTACTCTCACGCCAGATCACACGCCTGATTACCGCCGAGCTCCGGGCATGACACCTTCTTTGTTTTTCTACTGAGATTTGTTTTTTTTTTGTTTGTTTGTTTGTTTGTTTTTTGCTGCAATCTCTTCCACCAGCTTGAGGACGTGAAGCAGAAGCAGAATATTTACACAAGTCACAGCGTTTCCAATCTGTTACATCCCACTTTTGCTTTCATGACATCAGCGTGCACTCGACCTGGCACGGCCACAAGTCTGTGTGAAGTCGTGTTAGATCAGATACTTCGCAATGCCATCTGACTCAGGGATAGAGCTCGTGGGCTTATCTTTCGTATAAGGAGTCGGTATATTATATTATATTATATTATATTATATTATATTATATTATATATTATTATATTATATTGATATCAACATCAATAGGTTTGCTTAATAGACAGATAGTGAGGCAGATGTGATGCAGAATTTATTATTATTATTATTATTGTTATTATTATTATTATTATTTGCATGAAAAAAAATAAAAATAAAAATAAAAGACGTTTTAATGTGTGGATCGTACTGCTCATTATATCATCTCCGAGGTGATGTTCATATCTTCACATCTCATAAGTCTTATCTTCTGAACGTGCGCCGAAGAGAACCACTAATGAAGTGCTCAGTAAAATCAATCAATCACACAAATAAGAAAGCCCACCTTGCTTCCAGGAACCTGTTGGATGTACGTGACGCCACAGACCACCATGCAGGTGATCAGGAGGCAAAGAATGACCAGGCGGCTGATGCAGAGCTCGCGCCGCAGTGTGCGGTGGCTGCGCGCGATCGCGTCCAGCTCCGTGAGCATGGTGTAAGACTCGCGAGCGTCCGCGCGCTCTTCTTTCCCGTCCATGTGCTCGGTCTTTAGATATCCAGCTCCACCAAGGCTCACATCCTCTCCTCACACGCCACTATTTATAATGGTGTGTGCGTGGGGTTTTTTTTTAGCTCCTGACGCCCCAAAACAACTTCGACACGTTTACTCTCTCTCTCTCTCTCTCTCTCTCTCTCTCATTCGCTCTCTCTCTCCTTCGACACACACGGGTTTAATTGTTCTGCGCTTCCTGTTCGGCCCACACACACACACACACACACTCACACACACACTAACCCATACACAACAACAGTGTTGGAGCTGTTTTACGAGATTGCTGAACGACTGAATGGCTGCCAGCCAAAAAATTTTTTTTTTTTTTTTTTTTTTTTTTTCCCCCTTTTCTTTTTTTCACTTCTTCAAGAGACCGGATAAGCAGAAACCTCTGGAGTGAAAAGACATGACTCAGCACTGATGCAACCGGGACATAAATATTTGTAAAAATGTTTAACTTTTTTTTTTTTTTTTTTTTTTTTCTTTGCAAGAGCTTCAGTTCACAAACATGAGAAATTTGAGGGAAAGGTCATTGGTAATGATTATTTATGAATTCATGCAAAGTGGTGCAAAAAAACAAACAACAACAAAAGCAACAACATCAGGCTGTTGGTTTTATTTGTTTTCACGGTCCGCCCGGTTTCGTTTACACTGTAGCCTGGCGTTCTTGGAAGCCGGAGGTTTGGCGATGTTTTGCTTTTCGAGTTACAGCTCGAATAATCGGGTCCGTTCCCCTCTGACCGCTCTCTCTTATCTCCACGGGCTGCAGAACCGGCCCGCTGGATGTTTTCTTTGGCAGTCTAGAGACTCTAGAGTCAAAGCGACACCAACGCCACTGAGATCCAGACCCGGATTATGATAGATGACTAGGAAGGGCTGAAATCCTAATTGCCTGAGCTCAGAGGGAGCCCGTGGTTATCTTTGGTTCGTGTTCGATCTGCAGGATTGGTGCGTAAGAAGCAGAGCTAGCATTTCCCAGCGGGTCCGCGGCTGTCGCCGCGCATCGCCGGTTCGTCTCACGCGACTGAAACTCGGGTTCATATCGTCACCTACGCGTCGAATCCGGCGCCGGTCACACCCTCATGCGAAAACGTTATGCTGGCTCGGTTGAGAAGTATGATGGTGGTGGTGCAAGTATCGTTCGAATGCCAGAGCCTATCTGAGTATTCTTGTTAGCCACGCTTGGGTACTATTCTTATACTCTTATAATGGCTATTTTCAGCATGACAACATGCTACACCAATGAGGCTCAGGTATCGCCTGCTATAAACGGTTAGCTACGTGGGTACACCTATACCAGAAGCTGAAACTGATAAAGATCTAGATCTTTATCGTCATGAAAATCGGCGTATTTACATAACAGCAATTTACAGCAAAAACAGTTACAGTACGCATTGCAGCACCTGGCATTGGGAAGAAAAAGAAAACGTTTCTCAGTATGCCCCGGAGTACGTTTGTACTCGTAGGTTCTTGTTTTCTCGCTTGGCATCATCTTTTCCTTTAACACGCTCACACTAAGGACAACGGAAACAACGCCGGCGAGTGAAATGTAACGTTTCTCATTATGAGCTTATGAGGTAACCCAGATTATTTCCAGATCGGTTTCATAAAAGCATAAAAGTGACGAATCCGTCGTTCATCGTGAGCGTCTCGGCGGAGTTTTACTAAGCCGCCGTGTTTTTTTGATAATATACGGAAATCCGTGGAAGGGAGCTAAATTGGCTGGGCCGTCTGAGTGGGGGGGGTGGCATCGCTCTTACTCTCTCGCCCTCGCTCGCTCGCTCGCTCGCTCTCCTCTGTCAATCACAGGAACTCACAGGGCATCTTTGAATTTACGTATGTGGAAAAGCTCGGATAAGACTTTCCTTTGCGTGTGTTAGAAAGATGACGAAAGACGTGACTGGAGGAAACGTGTGTCTCGGAGGAAACGAGTGTTCGTCTCACCCCTCACCCACCCCGGTTAGCTGCTGTCATGTGGTTGGCGAGAGCTGACTGATGGGTGACCAAATCGGTGAGAAAAATGGGGAGGAATTAAAAAAAAAAATTCTGTTTATTCACACACACAACATATAACATGAAAGTTTCATTAATAATAATAATAATAATAAAAAGCTTTACTGTTATATACGTTTCCAGCATAGAGGTATACAGTTCACATAAAGCCTTTAAGAAAACTGTGGAACGACAGCATACAAGACAAAAAACATAAGGAGGAAGTTCACATAAGTTGCACAAGTTTTTGGAATTGCACATAAAATGAATAGTTTAAATTGCGCAATTTGCTACAAAATATGTATTTTATGTGGTTTAAATAGTGATGCAAAGAGGAAGCCGATGAAGTTACTCACAGGGAGCGTACACTGAAAGCTGAAAGTGTTACCGTTCGATTTTTAAAACCTTTAAAGCTTTCTTTTGTGGTGTAGATGTTATCCATTTCATTTGCTCCGTCATCAGGAAGAACAAAAAAACAAAAAAAAACACAGCTGCATAATTTGAGGGCAAACAGAGGTTGAATCTCCAGATTTCAAGAAGCATGAGTGGGATGGACCATGTCAGATGACACATGACACTGTTTCACTCAGCCTCAACTCGACCCGGGGAGATATAACTGTGCCAAATTTCAAAGGCCATGCTTACGCACATTATAATGATAATAACACTTACAATAATAATAATAATAATAATAATAATAAATCATAATAATAACTACAGCTGCAAGCAAGCAGCAATTACAGGGCCAAGCACCACAGAGGCAAAGTAAGGAGATTTTAGAGCAACAAGCAACCAGATTTTAGAATGGTCATGATTTTATTACAAACCGTTCAGAAGTTATAAGCAAAGAATTTATCTCGTGAACACTAGGTGGCACTGTTCCAAAATTATGCAAGTACAATCATGTTGTGATGCCCATGACATATACTTTGGTAGAAGTTTGGTCTGAATATGCTAAAGCATTACAGAGATACCGCATCGCGTCGATTTTGGCATGCTCACTTTCAAATTCATCTGTGCGTCATTCGAGAACAGTTTGACCGATCAAATTGAGTTCCGTAATGTTTTGTCGGCATGGTCTGAAGATGATCTGTTTCAATTTTGGTTAAAATCGGATGACCGGTCTAGGACGAGTTCGTAAAAAGTCATTTTTTCACTAAATTCAAAATGGCGGACAGCAGGTTTGGCCGACCATGGCGTAATGGCTATCATTGTTCTCGGCGTGAACCAAGGAATCTACGAAGACCGGTCACATGACAATGGGTAAACGTAATCAAAAGCAATTAGCATCTTTATAAATTGCATTATAATTGTTCCAAAACAATTATATCGCAGTTCCAAAACAATGCAGGTACCCTCACGTCATGATGCCAATGACGGGTACTAAGTTTGTTCAGAATACATTCATGCATTATGGAGATATAGCCTCACATCCGTTTCAGAAAATTGTTTCTAGCACTTACAGTTCAAAGTTTGAGCTGTTGGTGGTGCTAGCGGGTTTGAGATAGAGACTCCAAAATCGCTTTTGTTAATGTCGAGACCATCCGCTATCTGTGTGCCAAATTTCATAACTTTCCCACAAGCGGTTGTATGGGCTGAGATTCGACCGCTTGAGCGGAAGAAGAAGAAGAAGAAGAACGACCGCTAACGAAATCAATAAGTGCCTATGTACCGTCAGTGCTTGGTCCCTAATAATAATTACAAATAACTGTCAAAAGGGAAATGACTCATCAGTGCAGTACTGATGCTGTGGTAGTTCCTCCTCCTGATGTTTTCACAGAGCCCTTGGCTTTGATTGCAGTCATCAATCATTAAGTCCAAAAGTTTATTTTCACCTAGGCTATTTCCAGTGGGTCAAACGTTTACATACACTTTGTTAGTATGTGCTGGCATTGCCTTTCAATTGCTTCATTTGAACCAAACACTCAGGCCAGCCTTTTGCCCATTCCTCCTGACAGAACTGGTGTAGCCTTTTCAGTTCATTCCACAGATTTCCCACGGCGTTCAGGTCACGGCTTTGTGATGGCCACGCCAATGTTTTCAATTTGATGTCTTTTTAATCCGTTTTTGTTACAGCTTTGGATGTATGTTTAGGGTCATTGTCCTGCTGGAAGACCTTGTGTCCAAGGTTGAACTGTCTTGAGGTGTTACTTCAGTATATCTAGATAATCCTCCATCCTCATGATGCCATCTATATTCTGAAGTGTCCCTTTTCCATAAAAATTCTCCCACGACGTGATATCCCACCCCCACGTTTAAGATTTGGGATGGTCCCTTTTCCTCCATACACGGTGCTGATATTTACAGCCAAACCGGTTCATGTTTGACCAGGGAAACACTCCTCTAAAAGGCTGGTGATCACCTGCAGTGGTGGCTTGATGGTTAAGGCTCTGGGTTACTGATCGGAAGGCTGGGGGTTCAAGCCCCTGCACTGCCAACCTACCACTGTTGAGCCTTTGAGCAAGGCCCTTAACCCTCTCAGCTCCAGGGGGTGCTGTGTCATGGCTGACCCTGCACTCTGACCTTGACTTCCTAACATGCAAAGAAAGGCTAGTCATTTAGGCCATAGTAACGCTGGACAGTTAATGATGGATGTACACATATGTGTATCTGATGCCTCTAGTTCCTTTGTCGTTGTTTTGGGGTTCAGTTGAAGCTTTCAGGAAATTAATGTGTGCCCCTTTCCCGGGCATCTGGGTGCTTGTTATATTTGCATACAATTGATCGAATTCAAGCTGAAACAAATCTGTTTCTAATCGATATTTTTAAATGACCTCTGACTCTCTTACTCCTTCCACATGTACTCATCCTAACCTTTGGTCTTTCTGTGATGACTGCCGCCTCCAGGTATTGAGTAGCTTATTCAGCTTCCTTATTCAGAATACATACGATGTTCTGTAATAACACAAGTCATGGACTCTGTCCTCAGAAGTTGCTTTCCAAGAACAAACTGTGAGAACGGAGAACACGGTTATGAGCGTTTTGCGTACTTGCGTTGGTGCAATAAATGTGCGATAATAGTTTTCTAGGCACGTTTATACAATGCAAATCAAATGATTGTAGTCTGATATGACTCATTATCTGTAACTATATTATTACAGTAAGAATTAGAGTAACTGTGAAGTTACTGCGAAGCAAGTGCTACATTTCATCGTTCACATGTTATCTCTGACAAAGCTCAGTTAGCTAATGTGTCCGACAAGTCCCTTAACAGTTATAGTAGTTGAATTAACAATTGTGCACTTTTAAACCTATTTACATCGTTACAATATCGTCTCCGGGATCCGTTGTAATAGCGCTGCAAGATAAAGGACCTTAAGGCATGGTTTTAGACTCACTCATATAAAAATATTTCTTCCAGCTTGATGGTTAACCAGGTGGTAGCAGCCCCCAGTGAAGGTAAAACTGAAACGGTGTAGCGAGCTTGGAGAGCTCAGTGATTGCACTGATTCACATCAGTGCAATTCCAGAAAGTTGTAGTATTTCTGCCAAGGTGCACTGAAGCTTCTCTGGTGACTCATGGTGGCTCATCATCTTACTAACACACCTTACTCCAACCCCCCACACACCCCCACTCCCGTTGCATCTGTCATCTGGCTGGAGTATTGCCTAAATAGTAATACAACTTTGCGTTGTATTTGGATGCAGCCAGAGTGCTTGCAACTGAAGTGTTTGCTGACGTATTCAAGCAGTGAAAGGAGAAATACCTCATCCCATGTAGATAAAAAAGAAATATCTCAGCGCATGAAGGGAAAGCAGAAATATCTCAGCCAAAGACCAGGAAATGAGAAGTACCACAGCCAAAGTCAGAGAAAGGAGAAATATCTCAGCCCAAGTCAGGGTAAGGTAAAGAATCTTAGCCCAAGGCAAGGAAGGGAGAAGGTCCTGAGCCCAAGCCATAAAAGAAGCAGTACCTGAACCTGAAGTAAAGGAATGAGGAAGATCTGAACCAGAGGCAAATAAAAGGTAGAGGACCGTAGCCTAGGTCAGTTTAAGGAGCATGGCCTGAAGCTTAAGGCTGTCAAAGGAGCATGGTCTGTGCCTGAGACAGTGGAAGGAGCAGGACCTGATCCTGAGGTAGGAAGGAGCAGAACCTGGGCCCAAGGCAAGGGAAAGGAGAAAGTCCTGAGCCCAAGACAGGGGAACAAGCAAGACTTGAGGCCAAAGCAGGGAAAAGAGAAGTATCTCAGACAAAGACAGGATAAGAAAAAGTACCTAAACCCAAGGCAGGGAAATGAGGCAGACAATGGAGCTGGACCAGAGGCAGAGGATGGACCAGGACCTGAGGCAGAGGACTTTGTCTATCTCCAACTGCCCTGGCCACCCATGAACCTTAGCCATCAGCCCTGGCCACCTAAACCAAATACACGAAAGAGACAACCTGTTCAGAAGTTATAACAAAAAAAGTGCTTTTTTCATGTCTCGTGGCCACTAGGTGGCGCAGTTCCAAAACTGAGCAGTCACCCTCAAGAGATGGCTGGATAAAATGTCAGGCCCTATATGATATATATTTATATAAATATATGCATATATAACAAACAAAAACCCGACACTATCTTCACAGACAGGTTCTACCTTACCTACCCATAAACATAAAGACAAACAAAAGACAAATGCTTCCCTTACTCCCTGACTAACCAAACACATAGACAAAAAAAAACATCCCAAACAAAATGGCAGCCAAGCTCTACATCCGGTAACTTATATGAATATATGTGTATACAGTACATAATGTTACAGAGATGACACTATGTACAAATCAGACAACCAAAACCAGAGGGTGAAGCTAACATCCAAGGCCAAACGCATCTATGACGTAAGCACACCTAAGGGTGGAGGCAGATGACACAGCCCCGAACCTGGAGATAACGTAGTAGCGCCTGGACGCAAGACAAAACATGCAACATGGACGTCAGGGTGCAACACTTTCACACAGATCTCCTTCTGAACGGTGTTTCAATTGCACAATTCCATATGTCATAGCGAGAAGGGAGCCATGTATGAGTTCTTCTTACATATCTTTCTCATAGTTCTATATTCTCTTTACTTGGAAAGCAGATACATACACTACCAAAAGTATGTGGACACCTGACCATCACATCCATATTCATCCCATTCCAAAGCTTTGGGCATTCATGTGGAGGTGTTCCCGCTCTCTTTGCTATAATAAGCTCCACTCTTCTAGATTTTGGGGCATGGCTGTAGGGATTTGCGTTCATTCAACTACAAGAGCGTTAGTGAGGTCGAGGTCAGGCGCTGATGTTGACGTGAGGAGGTTCCGGTTCCAGGTCATCCCAAAGGTGTTCAGTAGGGTTGAGGTCAAGGATCTGTGCAGGACGCTCAAGCTCTTCCACCTTCTTCCAACCTTAATACACTACGTCTTCATGGAACTTGGTTTGTGCCCAGGAGCATCATCGTGCCGGAACACGTTTGGGCCTCCAATGAATTTGAAGGAAAATTGTAATGCTACAGCATGCAAAGACATTCTATACAACTGTGTGCTTCTAACTCTGTGGCAACATTTTGGGTGGGAACCACATCTGGGTGTGGTGATGGTCAGGTGTCCAAATACTTTCAATTCAATTCAATTCAATTGTATTTGTTTAGCGCTTTTTACAATAGACATTGTCTCAAAGCAGCTTTACAGAAATATCAACACGGTATACAGATATTAAAGGTGTGAATTTATCCCAACTGAGCAAGACACTGAGTGGCGACGGTGGCGAGGAAAAACTCCCTAAGATGTTTTAAGAGGAAGAAACCTTGAGAGGAACCCGACTCAGAAGGGAACCCGTCCTCATCTGGGTCACAACAGATAGTGTGAAAAAGTTCATTATGGATTCATATGAAGTCTGTATGGCGTTAAGAGCAGCCGTAGTCCCAGCAGTCTGGAATTAAAGAAGATTTGAGCTCCATCCAGAGGCAGAAAGGATCAGGATCTCTAGTATCCATAAATTCGTGTGGGGCTCGGCGAAAGGAGAGAGGGAGAAAAAAGATAATTATGACTGCGAAGTAGTAGAACAGAATCTAGTCAGGGTAGGCTTGAGTAAACAAATACGTTTTAAGCCTAGACTTAAACACTGAGACTGTGTCTGAGTCCCGAACACTAATAGGAAGACTGTTCCATAACTGTGGGGCTCTATAAGAGAAAGCTCTTCCCTCTGCTGTAGCCTTCACTATTCGAGGTACCGTCAGATAGCCTGCATCTTTTGATCTAAGTAGGCGTGGCGGATCATATAAAATCAAAAGGTTGCTTAGATACTGTGGCGCGAGACCGTTTAGTGCTTTATAGGCTAATAAAAGTATTTTATAATTAATGTGAGATTTTACTGGGAGCCAATGCAGTATTGATAATATCGGTGTGATATGGTCGTATCTTCTAGTTCTAGTTAGGACTCTAGCAGCTGCATTCTGGACTAACTGGAGCTTATTTATATTCCTACTGGAACATCCAGACAGTATGGCATTACAGTAATCTAATCTAGAGGTGACGAATGCATGAACTAGTATTTCCGCATCATGTAGTGACAATATGTTTCTTATTTTAGAAATATTTCTGAGATGAAAGAAGGCTATCCTAGTAATATTATCTACATGAGCATCAGATGATAGGCTGGAGTCAATAATCACTCCAAGGTCTTTAACTGCTGCACATGTTGAAACAGAAAGACCATCCAGAGTAACCATGTGATCAGAAAGAATACTTCTAGCGACACGTGGGCCTAAGACTTTCCTTCCTAGAATTGTCAAATTGTCATTTCAGTGCCGTTTATTGGTGTTAATCAGTAGAATTGAAGATATTACGTTAAAAATGAACAACCTTACATTATGGCTATTCACAAAAACGCTGACGTGACCAAGGCGGAATTTGAGTTTGATACCCCCTGTGGTAGAAAACAAAAAATTCCATGTTATAGTCTCAAAAAAAAATGTTAAAAAATCGAATTTAATTAAGCACTAGTAGATCTGCTCGAGCGATTTGTTTTCAGAGCGAGCGTTTGGCCCTTACGTCATGCGCGCTAGTCCGAGCTCTGTGCTTGACTTGTATTTACTTTTAAGATGTTTAGATAAAACCATCTGCCTAATGAATAAACTAGACGGTAAATTAGACAGACATCATTTTAACTGGAAAGAGAAAGACATCAGAACACGGCATGGTGACAAACCTGACTTTATTAAAAAAACATTTCGAATGCACGCGGGTTCCGAATAACTCGCGTTTTAGATCGTCATGAAGAAGGCATGACCTTACAACTGATTGCTCTGATGTGATTTTGAGTGATTTCAGTTCCGCTAAAACCTGTCTGTAATCAGAACAGCATGCGAGGCTTAAGATACATCATGTACTAAAACCAATGCCAATGGAATGAACAGTGAACCTGGTTCTTGGCCTAGACGAAAATGATCCTCATGGCTCTGGCACAAGACTACAATAACAAACTACAGAATGTGTCTTGGCTGAATGGGTTGTGGAATTTTTTTTCAATGAAAAATCTGATGTCCTTAAAGAATGTAAGCAATAGAGAAATGGCAGGCCATCATTATTTTAATGGTACACGGTTGCAGACTGACTTAAACAGACTGAGTAATTACGGTAATCGTGTGGGGACACTTGCATTGGGGGTGTAATACAACGCAACTATCTGTATCTCTTTAGCGCTCCAAATACTCATATCTATCATCGGATTTCAAATCTAAGTAGACTTGTAAACTTTTATCGAGGGGTCCGAGCACCCAAGGATTTTACGGGTTGTAAACCTCGTAGCTCGCTTGGATTTGAAGCTAATCTGTATAATGACGGTGCAAAATTAGCGGAATACTTTTGCGAACCAGTCCTCGGATTTTTGCGATCGGTCTTCTGAGTATCAAAAACATGCAGATTTTTTGTAAACAATATGGCCGCCACGTACCAATCAGCATTCTGAGCCTTCGTGAGCCAGAACTGTAACTAACGATCGGTTGCGTTTCACACGAACCTTAAAAACATATATGTATCCTGCCGAGAATTGTTTTTTTTTTATTTTGCAAAGATTGCTTGGACCTTTTCACTCCTGTGACATTTAAACCACAGAAACTCTGACCAGCCGGTTACTAGGAATGAATAAATGAACGTTGCTCAGAAAAAAAAAAAAATTCGATGTGTAATATTTTCCAACTCTTAACACAGTATGGTTCTGAATGAGGGATTTTCCTGTTTTCTTTGAAATACCACGAGAACCCATCAGCACCTTCTTTCGTAAATAAAGTGAACGAACGTGCCGTCGGGAACCGTTTGGAACAACTCCACCATTACAGACCACCTGAAACACATTAAAACCCATTAGTCACCAGTAGACATCTCTTGATCTTCCTGGTTTAGCGGGGAATAATGCAACGGAGGTGAACAAACGATCTCAGCTCTATGTTTTTGAACACACGATATTTTACTGGAAGATCGGTCCGATGTACACCAGGTCTTCATTTCAAACAAACCAACAAACAAAAAAAAAGACCCGATATATAAGGTACAACACCGTACTCTGGTGAACTGTACAGCGTAACCGTTTGCACACGATATACAATCAAAATATTTACACATTTCAAAAGGAGAGACCGACACGAGTCTCACTTACATTGTTCTTTTTTCTTTTCTTTTTTCTTCATTGTTGTAATAAATAGACGTCACGCCGACGGGCTGTAATTGCGATTTTTGGAAACGAGGCTCACATACACACGTGGGAGAGAGGAAGTGCGGGACTTCTCAGTGTCCTGTTAAAGGCGCTCTATTTTTAGACTTGCTATGTAATGGAGCCTTCTAGCATTTCTCATAGCGAGCGAGTAAAGAGAACATTTACAAGATGTTATTCGGTCAAGACGCACACGGGAAAGCGCTTGCATATGGGCCAACTGGTAAGCCACACAAGACCATCATGCTCAAATGTTATTACAGATTTAATCCCACACCCACACACACACACACACACACACACACACCACCACCCAACTCCCTCTTTACTGTTATAATAACCTCCACTCTGCTGGGAAGGCACTGATGTTGGGCAAGGACGCTCTAGTTCCAGTTCATCCCAAGGGTCTTCAGGTCTTCATGGAACTCTTAGGTTTGGGCCTCTTAGAGAGACATTCTATACAACTGTGGGCTTCCAATTTTGCGGTTTGGCGAAGAACCGCATACGGATGTGATGCCCAGGTGTCCACTTACTACTGGCCATAGAGTGCATATCAGCCGGTTTGAACCGACCCCCTTTGCTCAAAGGTAACATTATAGCATAAATAAATCAATAATATGCACGATAAACAGGAAAACAGGAGTGAAACCTTTCCCAACGGTTCCTCCGAAGGCCTTGAAGAGCAGGTTCGTCAGAGGCAGATTATGTAAAAGTGTGTCACGTGAGTGCATGAGTGTGATACTTCTTGTACAAGGCCCAAAATAGACAGAAAAATAAATAACCCATTGGCTGAAGAGGTTTTGGGGGGATGCCATCACGGTCAGGCGTCCGCCGTTACTTTTATACGGGGGCGTGTTTCTACCGGCGGCTGTATTCGCTCCTTTTGGGTGGAGTTTGTTTATGCTGTCGAGTACACAGCAGTCTCATTCAGGTGTAGTGACTCTGGAATATAAATAACAAGAGTACTAATGTTAAAAATGTTCGCTTCGATCCTGATGATAGTATTTCAGCTTATATATATATATATATATATATATATATATATATATATATATATATATATATATTTATTTATTTATTGATTGATTGCTGACACCGTGTTCAGTTAAACGCTTGGCAGCGTTCTGTGAGTTCTGGCGAAAAGTTCATTTACATGGTCCTTCTCCATGGTTCTTTGCCCTGACCAGAGAACGAGACAGTGTAGGGACTGTGCTTCTGTGTTTCTGGACCAATATTTTTCCTCGTTCTTTGGGTTGTGTGAATTTGTGTGGCATAATTCTGTTAAAAAAGACTACGGAGGCAGGAAAAGCAGTGCTGTACCTACGCGCCTCAACACATTCTACACTTGCTTTGAGGCAGGCAATACGGTCCCTGCTGTGAAAATACCTGCTGACCATGACACCTGCCTTCTGGCTCTGACTACACCTGAAGTGAGCCGGGCCTTTAAGAGAGGCGACGCTCAGATGGTACCAGGACCCGATGTCTTTCCGTGGACGTCTCCTGATCTCTCATCGAGTCTGACGGTGATCCACACATGCCTCAAGCAGACCGGCTTACCGCTCGAATAGATCCACCGACGGTGCCATTGCAATGGCCAGGAGGAAAGAGACCCCTCCGTGCAGATGCGGTATATTCATTATAGCTCATAGTCAAGCTGAAAGATCTAGGACTTAACAGTCTGGTGTGTAACTGGATTCCGGACTTCCTGATGAGCAGGTGGTCAGGATCGGCAGCCGCACACATCCTCCGCACTCATACGCAACACTGGTGCCCCACAGGGACGTGTCCTCGGCCCATTCACGTTCTCCCCGGTCACCTCTTGACTGCTCTGCTAAGCACAGCTCTGACGTCATCTTCAAAGGAAGTCAAGAGCACTTTCAACATTCAACATGGTGTGATGACATCGATCTCTCTCTGAATGTCAGCAAGACCAAGGAGATGACCCTGTGGATCACAGGAAGTCAAAGAGAAGGGGTGGAGGCGGAAAGAGTTAAGACCCTTGGTGTTACGTCTCCGGGGGTCTGTCCTTACTTCCGAACTGGAGAAAAAGATGGCCTTACGGGACATTCACCAAACGCGCTGTTTGTGAGAGATGCCCGCAGTATCACGCTCGTCCTCTCAAGCGGAACACACGGTGTTATTTTATAGTTTAATATACAACGCCATATTTTTCATGGCATGCCCATTTGGAATGAGAAGAGTGTGAAGAGGCTTCTGGGGGTAATTTTGAACGTACAACATTTTTCTCGTGACTGAAAATAAAAGGGGATGTTGAAGTGCTTCTGACGTCTTTTCCGTTCAGATTGACGCAATTGAGTGGTCACGTACACAACAAATGCAGAACAAATGCAACAGCACGGATTGACACAAAAATAAATACGATTTGAAAGCAATGATAATAATAATAATAATAATAATAATACATTATTACAAACTTGAAGTCCAGTCTCGAGTCCGTTTCAGTTCATTTGCATTTTACACATTCGGAGCCACGTCACATTTGAAGGGATTTTTTTTCTCCGTTTTTTTTTCTTTTACAAAAAAAGCACGGGTCCTGTACAAAAGTCCTGTACATTTTATTTCACACACACACACACACACACACACACACACACACACACACTCTCTCTTCTCCAAAAGATCATGTGTCTGCTGCTTTTCAGTTCCAAAAAAAAAAAAAAAAAACAACAAAACCCCGATTGATTAAGATGGCTTTTCGGTTTCAGAACGCTGCGTCCAAACTTTGAGGGAATCTATACAGCATCTGTTCATGCACAGGAAGTCTTTATACATTCTTGTATAGAATCCAGCTCTATACACACACATACACACATACACACGCGTGTGTACACACACGTACACAAAGATTTCCTTCTGTTCGTTAAAATGATCAGCGACGAGTGCCGGTCGAATAACAAACGCTAGACTGTTTTGGTCATTTTGACTCGAATCGTTCATCAGATTGAATCTTTTCTGACGTTGCTGAGGTGCTGAAATTCCCCCGGGACCTGGCGACGTGTCGGTATCAGTCATGTGCCGATAATGATACGGTATAATCGGTGTGATTTTGTGTCCAGCACGCAAAATATAAATAGATGTAATCTGACTTTATTGTCTTGGTATTTTTCTGTTTAGGTGAGGGGGGCGTTGCCAGGAGAAAGTCTGAATAGAAGGGATTGAGAGGGTGTGGTCAGGAGGATGGCTGCATAGAGTTGACAGGGCGTGGTCAGGAGGATGAATACAAAGAGTTTAGTGTGGGGATGTGGACAGGAGGAAAGCTGTAGAGGGCTGAGGGGGCGTGACCAGGAGAACAGTTGCAAACTGGGGAGGGGGTGTGGCCAAGAGGACAGCTTCAGAGAGGTGAGTGAGGGGGGCGTGGCCAGAAGAAAGGCTTCAGAGAGGTGAGTGAGGGGGTGTGGCCAGAAGAAAGGCTTCAGAGAGGTGATTGAGGGGGCGTGGCCATAAGAAAGACTTCAGAGAGGTGAGTGAGGGAACGTGGCCAGAATGGTGGCTTCAGAGAGGTGAGGGAGGGGGCGTGGCCAGGATGGTGGCTTCAGAGAGGTGAGTGAGGGGGCGTGGACAGAAGAAAGGCTTCAGAGAGGTGAGCGGGGGGGTGTGGCCAGGATGGTGGCTTCAAAGAGGTGAGTGAGGAGGCGTGGACAGAAGAAAGGCTTCAGAGAGGTGATTGAGGGGGCGTGGCCAGAAGAAAGACTTCAGAGAGGTGAGTGAGGGAACGTGGCCAGAACGGTGGCTTCAGAGAGGTGAGGGAGGGGGCGTGGCCAGGATGGTGGCTTCAAAGAGGTGAGTGAGGAGGCGTGGACAGAAGAAAGGCTTCAGAGAGGTGATTGAGGGGGCGTGGACAGAAGAAAGGCTTCAGAGAGGTGAGTGAGGGGGCGTGGCCAGGAAGAAAGCTTCAGAGAAGACCTGAAGGTACATGTACAGCACATCATCAGAAAGATGCTTTCAGAGAAATAAGGGGGTGTGGCCAGGTGAAAAGATGCAGAGGTGAGGGGGTGTGGCAGGAGAAAAAATGCAGAGAGGTGAGGGGGTGTGGCTAAAAGAAAGCTGAAAAAAGCTGAGGGGTGTGGCCAGGAGTACAACTTCAGATGGCTTCAGAGAGGTGACTGAGGGGGCGTGGCCAGGAGGACGACTACAGAGAGGTGACTGAGGGGGCGTGGCCAGGAGGACGACTACAGTGAGGTGAGTGAGGGCGCATTGGCAAGAAAATGGCTACAAAGAGGAGAGGGGGCGTGGCCAGAAGAACAGGATAAGAAATTTTGCTTTTAAAAAAAATCGCTGAATTTAACAAAATAAGAAATTTAAAAAAAAAAAATTTGGATAGCCACACAATCATCGTTGGACATTTTTTGTGTCTTAATTTTACACGATTGTCAGATTTTCCTTTTTTTTTTTAGTTGAAATGTTAGTATTGTAAATAATTAGGTCTTTCTATACTGTGCTAAAAATAAATAAATAAATAAAATCATGCTGCGTCAGCACGTGACCAGACTGCACCGAGTTACAGATGTCTTCCGAACACCAAAACCACAGGTGCTCTCTTTATCTCTCGGCACTCCAGAGATCAAATCCGTCTCGTGCGGTCCGGGTTTAGAAGCGCAGACGACCAAAGTGTAAAAAACAAAACAAAAAAGTCGTCGTACAAAAAAAACAACAACAACAACAACAACAAAAAGCACCTTTTTCCACTCGATGCCATGAAATACCTCTTTGTTTTTATCCTGATCTCATTTAGTTAATGATCTGTGTGATTTCTGTAGTTATAATGACGCCATACGTGTTTGCTAGGAGGCGGGACTATACTGGACCGTGACACTCTCGAACTCGAATGGAAAATTATTCGTGACTTTAATATGAAGACAAAGTGCCAGATTGTGTTTTTCGCGCTCAGTTCTGCTATGAGGCGGTTGGAAATGATGAGTAAGATTCGAGGTTCTCCGGGTCACGGGGCCATGTGAGAAATCTTGAGAAATGAAAGCTAAAATAGAATCTACACCAGCTACTGCAACCACAGCCGTGAATAAGGGAGGAAAGGAGGCGGTGGGGGGGGAGGGGATGTGGTTACTAGTTAAAACGTTTGTGGATATACGGAGTTTCACGGAAATCCCCTGGCGCTCAGGGAGCCTCGCTGGCCACCAAACAGCCTTTACTTTCACTTCAAATGATCATTCCAGTGAAAATTATTCGTAAAAGTGTCAGATTTATTTCCCGTCTGAAAAGTGGCGTTTTTTAACCAATTTTTGGTTACAGCTACCCGATGTTTACTCTATACGTGTTTAATGCTAGCTAAAGCGGAACACGTCGACCGAGTCGGAAGGGTTTTGATCGGCCCGTACAGGATCGCGACGAGACCTTTCAGCTGTACAGGCGAATCGACGGGCGCTCTGGCTGATGACGTGACGGGTAATCTGCGGTACCTTCCTCCGAATGACGTGGAGTTCGCTCGATATCGGGCTCATATATTTTTTTGGAAGGACTGACTAACGTGAGATGTGAGGAAGGGGGCGGGGTTCCCAGAGGGTCAGAGTTCAAAGCACGTACGCGACTGTCAATCATTCCAGACTCTTGACTCTTTTGGCGTATTTTTTGAGTGATAGCTGCTAGGTATTCAGGTCTGAGTATTAGAGTAAGAGCACCTTAAACAGGTTTAACCTGCTAACTCACCAGCAAGTGACGCTAGTCGGTTAGCATTAGCTTCCTAAAGTGTCGATTCTTAGTCAAAAAAAAATATTCCGATTTCAAGGAGCTTTCGCAGCATAGACCAGGCAGCGATGAAAGTTCGAGCCGCTGGGCGGAGACGCTAGCATTAGCTTCTGACTGCGGTTCTTTGGAAACGTAAAACACCTTTTTTTTTCCCTCAGGGTCTGATTCTCCTGGGTGCACTTTATTTTACATTTGTGTATGAAACCAAGCCTTCGATACCGCCGTATCTGAGTGTACGCGTTAGCTCTCGGCACAAGTTCTTTTTTTTTTTCCTCACAAAAAAAAACAAAAAAGACTTCCTCAGATTTGGATTCTCATCATCTCACTCTCTTTCATGTTTTCCCTTTTCTTTTGTTTTTTTCTTCTTTTAAACACAACCTCAAACGACTGGACGGAAATGCTAGCATTATCTCCTAGACAGCATTAGCATTAGGCAATTCCATTAGACATTTCCTCATTTTTGTTCCTTTTGTCCACGGCATCACAAATCCCACACGAAACTGGACTGAGAATAGTTTCTTTATCTTATCTAAACGCACTTCCTTTCACGCTTTGTACATAGCATTAACACGGAAGAAATAAAACGGGTTTAAATGGATGATTCACTGCGCTGTGATGTTAGCATCAGTTCCTAGAGCAAGCCTCCAGTCTTTGAAAATGACACACTGTCAACTTCGAGATTGTCATTAGCGCGCTCCGTACTGGACACGACGCGGTCGATCGACCGGCCGGTTCGCCCGGCTGATCCGCCGCAGCGAGATGTTAGCGTTATCTCGGTGAGAAATGTTGAAATCGCATAGCGTCTTGTCTGAATTTCCGATTCCGAATCTCCCGGCTGGACACGCCTCCTTTTACGCTTTGCGCATGACAACGACGAGAGAGCGGTAAAACCGTGAGAGAGTCTCCTCCTTCACGTTCCTAAGCGGGTTTAACCGAACGATCCACCGGATCGAGATGTTAGCGACTCTTAGCGCGTTCTTGAAAACGTAAAGCGTCTTTTCCACCGCTCCCGCGCTGCCGCGCGAAGACGCTTCCTGTCACGCCTTGTAAACGTTAGCAGCGGCCGCTAAAGCGAGCTGGCCGTTGGGCGGCACGGAGCACTGCTCCTCCTCCAGCAGGACGCCGGGCTCGGCGTGCGGGATGCTGTCGTGGTAGCTGCTGAAGCTGATGTTGTCCTCCTTGAGCTCGATGGTCCAGAACGGCGCGTTGAGCTTGCGGTTGCGGTATTCGCGGTACGTGTAGACGGCGCCCACGAAGCCCATGAGCAGCACCAGCAGGACGATGATCACAGCCAGGACGATGACGTTGAACTGCGTCCACGAGACCACGGCGAGCGCCGAGGCCGTGCTGTTACTGGCCGCCGGGTCGCCCGGGCCGGAACGGAGGGGCGGGGCTTTGCTGTTTCCGACGGAGGCGGGAGAGGAGGTGGACAGGAGGGACGAAGGAGGCGCAGACGTAGAGCTGGAGGTCTGGGGGCTTGTGGTGATGGATGTTCTTGTAGGAACTGGGAGGAGTCTCGCGGCTGGAAGACGAGAACAATCCATCGTTAACACAAAAAATGTAAACAATTACAGCTACAGACACACACAGAAGCTTCTCAAAAGTAAGTACCCCCCCCAACTCACTTTATTTACCAGTAATAACAGACTCATACGATGTAGATTAGATTAGCACGTCCCACAGACGCTACATCGGACTGAGATCTGAGGAATTCGGAGGCCAAGTCAACACCCTGAACTCTCTGTCATGTCCCTCAACCCGTTCCTGAACAAATACACCCATGAAGGGAATAATCGACGTCATTCTGTCAGTGCTCTTAGTGTTATATCTGATCCGTTTATCCATTTATTTATTTATTTATTTTTAGGAACACGTTCACATTACATCCTTTGAAGCCCATTTATTGTGGACAGCTACATCATTTTAAAAAAATAATAAAATATCTAACATGGACCCAAACTGTATCCCGACGTACAATGATATCATCTAGGAATCTGAACATCTGACCGTTTCTGATTGTTCTGAAGGCTTCTGGTGTTCCTCTAAGGCCACAGAGCCAAATTCACAGAGTGCTGTCTCAGGCTTGGCGCAGTTTTACTTTGACCCACTTCACATAATTCAGAGGAAACACTTGTGATTTGGAGACGCCTCGTGAGCACTGCCTGCTATTATGTTACTCTAAAAATCTAAGATGCTTCCAAGAAACCATCCGCTCGTTCCTAAATTAGAGTCGATTACTCATTATGTCATGAGCCGTCGTTATTTCTGATTATTTTGATATTTAGTTTAATAGAACTAACCCCCCTCCACCCCACCCCCCCCCACACCCCCCCGATGCCTGGTATCCAGTGCTCATTCTGGATTACGCAGAAAGGTCTGGATTACGTAAGACTGAATCTGAGCACGAGGCTGATGATGAATGTACGATTCTGTGGAATTTGTCTCGATGAGTTTACGTTAGGAACGTCCTTCGATCGGCGGATCCTCGGGTCTGAGATCCGAAGATGAAGACGAGACGATGTCTGAGCGGGATTCACTCCCGATGAGATTCTAGACTCGACTCCAGTCCGTCGGATCGTTACGCCGCGACGCTGTCGGATTCTCGATTCTCGACCGGCTGACAGACGTTCTGAGGCGTGCGCTTTAATTCCAGTCAGGTCTCGACCGCATTGTCACTTCGCCATCGGAAAATTGTCCTCAGATTTACATATGTTTCGAATGTTCTCACAGCCGCTAATAAAGTCCAGCCGTGCGATAAATTTCCTCGTGTATTCAAAGCTGAGAAATGACCTGAAGGAAGATGAGTAAACGGTCACAGAGTGCCTTGAACGCTTCCGCTACCACAGACACCCACTACCTCTTCATCCTCCTATAGGGCGCCATTACTTAACTGAGTCCTAATTGAATGCCTGGCATATATGAACAAACGAATAATCGTAATGGGAACGCTGACTCAAACTCACGAGCGAGCTTCTTTTTTTTTTCCCGACTAACATGCCGTTTTCCCTTTTCTTGGAAGTGATCCTGCAAACGCGTTACGAAACAAATTCGCCTGTATCCAGTTTGAAACCTGAGTCATGTTCCCTGAGTCAGAGTAACGCTCGCGGAGTTACCAACTGTTTTCACTTGCTTTATTTTTTTTTCTTCCTTTTCTACGCCCTCGCCTCTGCTTTCGAATATTTACACATCGGTGTTTGTATATCGTGTCCTCCGGCTTTGACCCTTGCCTCTGTTTTGAATTGACGTCACGACCCAAATACGACCGTACGCCCTGAGCGGTTTAGGCCACACACCCGACGGACGGACACAAATAACCGCTTGACGCTCCCTGTTTCCCAGAGCTCCCAGAGGTTTACGTTATGAAACACAGCTGCACCGTATTACAGGAAAAGACGACGCTGACTCAGCAAAAAGCCGCCATTAAGCTGGCCCCGGTAGTACTCGTCACATTTCGGCACGCGCTGACTTCGTTTCGCGCTATCGGCGGCGTCATTAGTGAGGAATTACGTGGATTTTATTTACGTAGCGCGTTTAAACACCGCAAAGCCGACCGAAGCACTGAACAGAGTAAGAATAGCGGAATGAAACAGCAGAGTAAAACCAGAGACGGACAATAAACAGTAGTACAAATGAGATTAAAACGCCTGGGAGAAGAGATACGCTTTCAGACTCTTTTTTTTAAAACCATAAGGTGGCGCTCCGGGGGCGAAGGATTCCATAAACGAAGGGCGGCGACTGAAAAAGCTTCTATCCACCTTAGTTTTTAAACAGGATCGAAGGACATGCAAAAGAAACCTAGCAGGAGATCTTAAAAAGCTGCTAAGACGATCTTTGAGATAAGAAGGAGCTCGAAGCTTAAACCGGATCCTAAAGTGCGCCGGGAGCCACTGGAGCGATGCTAAAATTGGTGGGGGCGATGACTGAGGAAGACCCCAGTACCGTGAATTACAAC
>NC_030420.2:1982317-1987317 GCF_001660625.3 Ictalurus punctatus
CTTTACCTCTTATAGAAAATCAATCAACACCTTCTGACCAATCACAATCCGGAATTCGAGTATTTCTACAAATATGTAACAGTACATTAACCTCGCGCTCCTGCTCACTCTTCCGTGTGTGTATTTTTGATTAATCCTCTGTATTCTCTGTCATCTGAACATTTTCTTATGTGCTCTACGTGTGTGTGTGTGTGTGTGTGTGTGTGTGTGTGTGATATTTTGTACAAACCGATAGAAAACCAAGCTTGTCTTGCCATACACCTGTCTACTACCTGGAGGCTCCGCCCACATTCCCCACCCCGATGGTATTACATCACTGCACACGTGAGCAAGAGCGAAACGGAGCGTCTCACCGAGGTGGCAGGTGCCTGAAGAGCTGAAGCTGGGACAGGGGCAGGGCACACACTCGTCCTTCACACCTCCACCTGGGGCTCTGTAGTAGCGCGGTACACACTCCTCGCAGTTCTGTCCCTGAGTGTTGTCCTGACAGTCCATACACACACCTGAGAGAGAGACAGAAACAGGTTTCACGTGGAGCGAGATGCAGCGGTGACACTGCTCCGAGTTTAGAGTCGTGTGTACAAAGCGGCGTTGTTGTTATACGTTTACGCTCGTGTAAAACTGAGTTTACGTCTCTTGTTTTTGGCCACTTTTGTGCAATTTGTAGCAGAAACCATAGCAACATGAACACCTAACTACGTGGTTCGGTTTAGAAGCTACAAGTATATAGCAACCACCGTTCATTTAAATAAATAAATAAATAAACAAATAAACAAACAAACACACTGGACAGGCCACACCCACAAGTATCATCAGTTGCGGTTGCTACACGCCCACAAAAGACAAACCTGCAAGCATCGTGGGAATTTTCGTATGTGGAAAAACAAAAAATCGTCCTGATTAATAAAGAGGTTCATCTGCGTGACAAACGAAGAACATTTGCATAAATTGACGTTGAGATGTTATAACGTGTTGTTGTATCATTGTTATATCGTTAGTAAAGCATCATAACACACACACACACACACACAATATAATCTCCACTTCCAAGGTGACTTTCATGCTGTGGTAAATCACACCGTGGTTGTGGGTCGATCTATTTGCTTTGACTCCGCCCTCTGATTTGAATATTCATTAAGGCAATACGGAGAGCATGTGCTATTTTGATCGTGTG
This sequence comes from Ictalurus punctatus, assembly GCF_001660625.3. Classification (NCBI taxonomy): domain Eukaryota; kingdom Metazoa; phylum Chordata; class Actinopteri; order Siluriformes; family Ictaluridae; genus Ictalurus; species Ictalurus punctatus. The sequence goes on from NC_030420.2 coordinate 1,983,492, forward strand.
GATTAAAATCAGGGCCCGAGTGTATGAGTGTATGTAAATATGACATGGTTTATAGCAAGTAAATCATGAGAGCTAAGTTCCTGTCTGGCATGCTGAGCCCCAGAGCATTGTGGGGAATCAGGAAGGGAGGGGAAGAGGGTGGGTGGGCAGTAAATCAGAACCGAGCTTCCATCTGGACACACACACACACACAATGCGGAGAGAGACAGATGGACAGTTAGATGGACACACACACACACACATTGACATGCACACACACACACACACATACTCATGCACACACACACATAGAGCGATATCTGAAATGTAGGACGTTAATGAGGTATTCAACAGGTTCTAAGAAGGTGACCCTGTAACGTTACTATAATAACGTCCCCGCAACGTTCTAAAAACATCTGAGGTACTCATTAGCGTAACTTTAGTCCCGCTATTCTGGTTGTTCTATCACGTCCATCTACCATACACGTCATTTTGTATGTGTACAATTACTGACTGTGTCTCCCTGTCGCTCTCCCATCTGCTGCTCTGCACAAAGTTTTGGCACCCCTCTACCTCATCCATCACCAGTAAGGAACCACCATTAAGCAGATCAGCTTTTTTTTTTTTTTTCCCCCCCTTAGGACAGCAGTGACACAGATATGGTAGTGTGCGTGAGTGTGTGCGCTTTGCAGCTATCAATGGATAATAAAAAAAAAAAAAATCCAGCTGGAGAATGATTAACACACACAAAATAAATATGCGCTTTAGTCTCTAACAACTCGATAAATCTACAAGATGCTAAACCAAGGTCATGAATTTGTAACGTGTGCACGGGATGTAAGTGAATTCTTCCATGCATTTACTGTGCTATCGAGCTGTTGAATTAATAATGAGATAACGCTGGTTAATTTGATGCGCTCAGTGCTTTTATTCTCTCCGGGGCAGGTGCCAATGATATTGACATCAGTGTAAAATAAGAAGCGTTAAAATAAACATATGCAATGCCCCTGTGTGTTTCAGCTCAAAATACCACGGATTGCATGTGTTGCTCTTTATATGTGTATATATATATATATATATATATATAGTGTTATATGAAATGATGCTCATGTTTATATAAAGGGTACCAGTAACTCTGGACGGTGTTTGTTAGTATTTGTGGTAGCGTTTGAGAGGGGTGGTGTTTTGGGCTCTGACCGGACTGCGGGTGGCAGTAGGTGGAGTGTCCGTTGCACTGACAGGGCTGACACCCTGTGCTGCTGAAGTGGAAGAATCCCGGGTGGCAGTCGTCACACTTGGGGCCGTACACTCCCGTTTTACACACACACGTCCCCGAGCTGTGAGAGGAGACAGAGGAGATTGTTACTACACAAACACACACGCACAGAAACACACCACCACCACCACGATAACAACAACAACAACAACACGGCTACTGTGATTACAAGAACAACGAGTACTGTTATCACTACTACAACTACTATTACTACTTTAACTATCACTATTACAACCACTGCTATTAGTATAATTACTACTACAACTACTAGTAGCAGTATTACTACAACTACAACTATTATTACTACCACCACCACTACTACTACAACTATTATTACTACCACCGCCACCACTACTACAACTATTATTACTACCACCACCACTACTACAACTATTATTACTACCACCACCACTACTACTACAACTATTATTACTACCACCACCACTACTACTACAACTGTTATTACTACCACTACAACTACAACTATTATTACCACCACTACAACTACAACTATTATTACTACCACCACCACTACAACTACAACTATTATTACTACCACCACCACTACTACTACAACTGTTATTACTACCACTACAACTACAACTATTATTACCACCACTACAACTACAACTATTATTACTACCACCACCACTACTACTACAACTATTATTACTACCACCACCACTACTACTACAACTGTTATTACTACCACTACAACTACAACTATTATTACCACCACTACAACTACAACTATTATTACTACCACCACCACTACTACTACAACTATTATTACTACCACCACCACTACTACTACAACTGTTATTACTACCACTACAACTACAACTATTATTACCACCACTACAACTACAACTATTATTACTACCACCACCACTACTACTACAACTATTATTACTACCACCACCACTACTACTACAACTATTACTACCACTACAAATACAACCATTATTACTACCACTACAACTACAACTATTATTACCACCACTACAACTACAACTATTATTACCACCACTACAACTACAACTACAACTATTATTACTACCACCACCACCACTACTACAACTATTATTACTACCACTACAACTACAACTATTATTACCACCACTACTACTACAACTATTATTACTACCACCACCACCACTACTACAACTATTATTACCACCACTACAACTACAACTATTATTACCACCACTACAACTACAACTATTATTACTACCACCACCACTACTACAACTGTTATTACTACCACCACCACTACAACTACAACTATTATTACTACCACCACCACTACTACAACTATTATTACTACCACTACAACTACAACTATTATTACTACCACTACAACTACAACCATTATTACTACCACTACAACTACAACTACAACCATTATTACTACCACTACAACTACAACCATTATTACTACCATTACTACCATACTACTATTGTTATTATTCTTTAGTTATTTTTCTTCATTGTGTTACTGATGTCGATTTTAATCAGCTGGTGAAGCCAAGGACAAATAAAGATTCATTTTACTGTCTGTTACAAAACCAAAGCCATTGATTTACACACACACACACACACACACACACACACACACACACACACACACACACAGAGTACAATACAAAGAGAGCATATCACTAAATGAAACATTCCAGAAAACACAGCTACAGTGCGATACGCTCGACACCGCGTCTCACGTCGACTCCACTGTCGAGGAGGGCTTATTTTGATTTTACGTGGTAATTATACATGTAGAATCGACCACAATCAATACTCTTTCACTACAAATCTCATTCTCACTTCCTGTCTGAAATCACAGCTGACCCATCTATCTTCCAGGAAAGGAGATCACATGACACAGGTGCAGCGCCGTTCCCCCAGCTGGTGTCTCATCAATCATGCCAAGTGCTGAACTGTACACCTCGGATCTCGGATCTCGGATCTCTGATCTCTGATCGGATCCACAACCAGCAACGCAGAAGAAACCTTCGGCTCTTTGTTACAATAAATACAGCATCTGATAATTACTTTTTTTATATATATATTTGTTATTTTGATTGTACAGTGCTTCCATGAAATATTAGGTTTACACTAGGCAAGGAGGATATAACAATATTACCGTCCTTACATGATATCTATTGACGTTTATCACTGATTATATTACGTTACTACTATATTACTATATTACTACTAATAATACTACTACTACCATTACTACATCCACCACTACTAATGCTACTACTACTACCACTACTACTACCATTACTACGTCCACCACTACTACTACTACTACTACCATTACTACGTCCACTACTACTACTACTACTACTACTACTACCACTACTACTACCATTACTACGTCCACTACTACTACTACTACTACTACTACTACCACTACTACTACCATTACTACGTCCACTACTACTACTACTACTACTACTACTACCACTACTACTACCATTACTACGTCCACCACTACTACTACTACTACTACTACTACCACTACTACTACTACTACTACTACTACTACTACTACTACTACCATTA
>NC_030420.2:1992317-2002317 GCF_001660625.3 Ictalurus punctatus
GTTAGCATCTTATTCGTAGCTTGCTGAAGCATACTGCTAACGGTGCGTGTCGGGAAAGATCGTATTCGTGAGTTGAACGCACGTGAACGCCGCCACAAAGTCGTAATTCCGAGTGGGGCGACTCGGGATTTTCTTTGAGCCCGGCGTTTCAGAGTTTTGGGGGCGTGCCGTTTAGAAAACGTGGTGGAATCAACGGACGCAACGTTTGTTGAGAGATAACTGCCTGTACAAAATACGACAGCGTTGTACAATTACGATATAATAGGTAACGATAAGGTTTACAGCGGCTTCGCAAAGTGATGGAAAACCTAAAAGAGTAAAAACACACCCTCTGCTCATGTGGGTTAAGTCACAAGAGCACTGCTGCTAGACAACCAAATAAATACAGCAAGCTAATACATGAGGCTAACAATTTAGCTACCTAGCTAAGTCTTTTATACGGGCACAGTGACTATGGAAATGTGACGAAATCATACAGAGTGTCATTTTCCTCAGAAGTGTTGCTAAATTAGCTTGAAAAAAACTCAAATGACCTGCTGTAAGAATTAGCATTGATAGGATAGCTAGTTAGCTAGGTTATCGAAGTAACAAAATATAACATATCTATCTGTTTAAAATTAGCTAAGAAATAAAACACGGTATTTATATCATGTTAGATATACTGTATTATTTCACTAGCTAAACGCTACCTGCGTTAGCTAGGTAGCTAGCTTGTAGTAACAATCATCGCTGGTCGCTAACTTCACCCCACATCAGTGTTTAATATAACTAGCTAGCTACATTACTCAAGCATTTAAACATAACTTATATCTTTAATATACATAGATATATTATTAAACTAGCAGATACATAACCTAGCTAGCTAGCTACCTTGTAGTAACGACTATCATTGATCGTTAGCTTGAGCACCTCATCGACATTACCGTGTTAGGATAGCTCGACAGCTAGTTTATAGAAGTAGCTAAACATAAATATCGTAAAAATGTAGCTAGATAAAATTAAGCTACAACGAAAGTAATTAAGTTTGCTATATTTTTTCACTAGCTAATCGCTACCTACGTATCCTAGCTACCGCTATCCTGTTGTAACAATCATCACTGCTTGCTAACTGAAGCGCCTCATCCGCAGTGCAGAGTTAATTTACAGATTACTATGTTTAGCTACTGAAAGAACGTATCGTATTATAGTGAATACGTACTTTTATATAGCTACTGTAGATATACGTTGTTTATGTTTTGCTACTTGTTGTTTTACAGCTAGAGACACAGACGTGTGTGGTACTTTATTTATTAGCTAGCTTGTCATTTATGTTTAGCTAAAGTTTCTATGTATGCTAGCACGGCTATTACAAATCAAGCTCATTCTAATTAGGTAGCGTTTGCAAAGTTTACCGATATTTATCGATTTCGTGAAATAATCAGTCACATACAGCTGGGTGCAAAAGTTTGCGCTCCCTTCGCCCTGATAATGGTTACAGTTAACTTAATATAAGATGTCATTAGGCATTATCTTTTGCATGTGGAAGTGATTTAGCTAATCTTGCTGACATCGTGAGCGATTTTCAGTATGTCTTCGCGCCGCCATATCGAGAAAGAAACGTGGGCCGTTCGCGAGATTATTTTCCTCGCTTCTTCCTCTTTCGTTTTGACTTGTGCTGCGTATAAATATGAGGACCGACGAATTCACCTCCCACACGCCAGGATAGATTTGTTCCTCGGAAACCGGTCCAATATAGAATCAAAAGCAAACTCCTACACACACCTACATCCGCCGTACACGCTCTCTCTCACACACACTCACACACACACACACACATCTATTGAGCTACGATTAAGAACAAGACTCGTATAGTCCTCCTAAAGTAGTTTACACTGTACAAACCACCGATCATTACCCAGAATGCCGCTCACCTGTCACATCCGGGACCGACAGCGCCGAATGAGTCGCAGCCGCAGGGCAGGCAGCCGACGGTGCCGTTGCTGAAGTGGTCCTCCTCACACTCCTCGCACTGGAGCCCTGTGTATCCCGCCATACACACACACTGTCCCGTGTCGCGGTCACAATCGTCCGGGTCCAACACGCCCTCCGTGCTGCAGTTACACACCAGCTCTGTGTGTGTGTGTGTGTGTGTGTGTGTATAAAAATACAGAAACATGACATTTTTTAAGTACAAAAAAAATTATTATTATTATTATTATAATAATAAGAAGAAGAAGTAGAAGTGATGAGTAAAAGACATGTCATGCCTTTAATTATTTAATTTGAATTTATTTGACTTGTATTGTTTTTTTAAACGTTATCTAAATCTACATTTCATATTTACGAACGCTCGGATCAGACGACTGAATCAAAATGAGATTTCTGGATATTATTCGATATTGTTTATTTACTAATTCGATTTTCCCTGTAGTCTCTCTTTACTGAATTAAATGTTTTAAAGAAGCTTTTTTTAATTTATACTCGAAATCAAATAAATGAAATTGTAAAAAAAAAAAAAAAAAAATGTAAAAAAAAAAAACATAATAATAATAATAAAAAGAATTTTAAATGGTGATAAAAAAAAACTGGCAGATATGATGATTAAATTATTGATATTGTGATTTGAATTTTTTATTTTTTTTACTAACTTATTTATTTTTAATTTTTTTTATTTATTTTTACTACCTTGCTTTTTATTCACAGATACGTTTGCTTCTTTCTAGAAAGAAATTCTCAAAATAATAATAATATTTATTTATTAATAATAATAAATAATAATAATAATATTTTGCCAATAAATAATAAATAAACAAAAGATTTTAAACATAAATTCGATTTTTTAAAAATGTTTCGGAACCAGGTTTTTAACGGTTTTTAACTAGCTTGTATTGAATATATTTTTATTTACCAAAACGTTAATTTTTCATTCGATTGTTCGATTTTTCGAACTGGGTTAATTACCGAATACCGTGTATAAAACGCTACACGCAATTTTATACGATATAAGCGCGTTAGAATAATCGGCACATTTCAAAAGGTAATAATAAAAATCGTGAGTAAGAGGGTTTTTTTTTTTTTACACGCGGCTAGATTACAGTTTTCTCAATCAGCTGCACATTTCCCATAATGCACTTCATCCTGTCATAGGATGTGGCATGAAAGGGCACTTGCTGAACAAAACATCATTTGTATGCGCCGCTGCATACACACACACACACACACACACACACACACACACAGAGAGAGGCGGAGATCGTCTGTATAAACACCTCCGGGTCCTAAGGGGGGTCATGGACAGCCCGGTTAAGCTTCTTACAGCTCTCATTCTGACGGCTTACACACGTCTGCGTGAATGAGAAGGAGTGCAGGGATACTGTCATAGTAACGGGAGGAAAAAAAGAAAGAAAGAAAACCTGATAACATGGCGGCGTGAGAGGTTTAGGAGGCGTATTAGGAGCCAGTGCAGTTTTGCTCTGGTGTAAGTCAGGCACAGATACAATCATTTAGTCGGGATTTCGCAATCGAGCGGCGAGAAAACGGTGCACAATTATTACATAACGCTCTCGTCGCGGTGATCCGAGATGTGAGGTGAGAGCCCACAATCCGCGTTTCCATAGAAACAGATTTACTCACGTGAACACGAGGCTCATTCACAGTCAGTTTCCCCGAACCTTTGGGTTTCATTCATTATTCTTCAGTCAAAGGCTTGGCTCTATGAACCGCTTCGTCCTGAGACGTTATGTGGTGAGCTGTAACCCAGACACTCCCGGTATTCAAGTCGTCCTTTTGCTTTTTATTTTTACATTTAAAAGAGGGACAAATTTTAGTTTAGTTTTAGCTGATACGTTATTGTGTATGTGCGTTGCCATGGCCTTGTATGTTACGCTTATATCATAAACACTGTATAAGGTCGACTAAATTGCAGCTGAACTGTGAATCGCAGCCGCGTGTACGACAGTTTAATCCCCAGGAAAACGGTAGAATTGTGACCTGGCGAAATATCAGTAGCACGATAAAGTGTTTTTTTTCTGAAAGTAACAAGTAACGCAAAGCAGAAAGTAGCTGAATGTAAGAAGTAACAAGAAAAGTAAAGCAACAAGTAGCTGGAATGTCAAGTAACAAGTAAAATAAGAAGTAAAGTAATGAATAAAATAAAGTAAGAAGAAAAGTAAGAAGTAAAGTAAAGTAAGAAGTAAACCAACGAGTAAAGTAAGATGTAAAGTAAGATGTAAAGTAAGAAGTAAACCAACGAGTACAGTAAGATGTAAAGTAAGAAGTAAACCAATGAGTAAAGTAAGAAGTAAAGTAAGATGTAAAGTAAGAAGTAAGATGTAAAGTAAGAAGTAAAGTAAGAAGTAAAGTAAAATGTAAAGTAAGCTGTAAAGTAAGAAGTAAAGTAAGATGTAAAGTAAGAAGTAAAGTAAAATGTAAAGTAAGCTGTAAAGTAAGCTGTAAAGTAAGAAGTAAAGTAAGAAGTAAAGTAAGAGGTAAAGTAAGCTGTAAAGTAAGAAGCAAACCAATTAGTAAAGTAAGAAGTAAAGTAAGATGTAAAGTAAGAAGTAAAGTAAGAAGTAACATAATGAATAAAGTAAGAAGAAAAGTAAGGTGTAAAGTAAGAAGTAAAGTAAGATGTAAAGTAAGAAGCAAACCAATTCGTAAAGTAAGAAGTAAAGTAAGCTGTAAAGTAAGAAGTAAAGTAAGAAGTAAGAAGTAACGTAATGAATAAAGTAAGAAGAAAAGTAAGATGTAGAGTAAGAAGTGAATTAAGAAGTAAAGTAAGAAGTAAAGTAAGAAGTAAAGTAAGAAGTAAATGAAGATATAAATGAAGAAGTAAATGAAGAAGTAAAGTAAACTCAGGACCTTCCTATGTGTTTTTGTGCACGGCATACCGAAACCACAACGACCTGAGACGTCCATTTTAGAGATATATTCTGAAATTCTCCGATTTCTTTACACAGGAAGGTGAGCAGCCCTATCGGTTTTTATTATGTCCTAGCAGACGGGAATCATGCCGTCTTCGAGCTGGTATCTGGGTCAGACTCGCTGTGGCGTAAAATCAAACGTGTGACACAAGTGGTCCAGAAAATTGAAGAGGAAAAAAAAATAAAGGGCCGGATTTAAGGCGATAGTTCCGAGTAAAAATAACTTAATCGCTCCAGGGCAAAAAAAAACAAAAACAAACAAGAAGTAAAACAAGACAACTCCAGACATCAAACATGATGGATAGACGTTCTCATTCTCACATTTCCACACAAGTGTAGTGAGTGAACAGGTTTTACCCGAGCCACGTCGTGAATCTGTATCTGTATACAGTTGAAACACGATGGAGGTGCCACTATTTTGTGTGTGTGTATGTGTGTGTGTGTGTGTGTGTGTGTGTTGACACCTGATACCTGAAGCCTGCCAGGTACCATATACGTCTTTCGGTAACCTCTCATATAAACCGCATAAGGAATCCCTGTATGTTAGATCTTTCATTCTTTTCACGTTTCCATACGAAACCTTCTCAAGTGTCCAGGGGAAGTCGGGACGTGACGTTCGGAGCGTTTCCAGAAGGCGGCGTATACAAGCCCGGCCTTTTGTCTCCGATACTACGAGCTCATGCTATAGGAACAACAGCTGCGGTCACGGTCGTGGGGTTACGTAAAGGTTCCTGCCTGACGTTGGCCTCCCTGGTTTTTTGGGGACCGAGCTTCGTGACCAGGGTTCACCTGGACAGAGGAGGAAACCTCGAAAGGATCTGCTCCTAAAAAGAACCTTTTTTTTTTGTATTTTTTTGGTATTTTTACAATGATCAAACATTAGCCGAGCGGCCTCGGCGCCTCGGTAAACCGTCTTCCAAGACGTGTTCGGTTTAGTAGTCTGGCTCCGGAGCTCGCACTGGACGCGTGATCGTTTTTGCTCATACGGATCGCCTGTAGTGACGACACCGTGCAATCTAACAAATAATCTCGGCAAGATATCGTTATCGCTGGAATGAATGAATGTAAAAAGAGGAACTTCACTTCATTATCACCCGTATCACTTCCGGTTTTCGGCAGTCATTCCGCATTTCAAATGAGTAATACCATCAAGTGATGCATTATTTATTTAGTTGCCCAAAATGGCCGCCGTCCGTTACATCACAGCGTTTCGCTACATGTCGAGGTGTTGTTCGTGTTTACGGAAGACGATCCTGAACAAATTGTTAAAGAAAATCTACAGAAAACGTTTCCTGCGGCATAGACTTCGGTCACGTGTCGCGTTGATGACGTAAAAAACGCAAACTTTACCCGTCGGACATGTCTGAGCGAGAGCGTTCGGGGTAAACAGACCGGAGCCGGATCTTTTAAGCGCACTGCACGAAATATAAAGCGTAAATAACAATCATCAGACTTGACTGCTTTACGGTGTGATTTCCAAGCGATCTAGGCCGAGGAAAGTGCTAGAACACGCTGAGTCATGCTGTTACAGGAAAATAATCAACTACGGCGTGATCTGATGAAGAACGGGGCCCGTTATTTTCCCGTCGCGGCACGTCCTGACTCGACTCACACCACGTCGGTTTGTCCACGATCACGCTTTTATTCATTGACGAATGACGTTTTTGTACTTTTTATACAAAACGTTGGAAGTCCTGTTCTCCGTAGACAGCCGTTCTCTCATGAGGATCTCCTTTTTTTCCCCTCTCAGACAAAAAAACAAAAAAGCAACGAAAAAAACAAAACCCCCTAGCTTGTCACGTTTACGAAACTGTCCTGAAGATGTCGGAAAACGTACAATTACAGCTTTAAGCGTTAAAAGCGCTGACACCGGAGACTCCTTCCTTTAATGTCAGATAAACATCTCCTTACAGAAAACTCAAGATTTTTATTACTTCATTTTGTTTTTTTTTATGTTTCACCATAGGACTGGCACCCTGTCCGGGGCGTACCCCGCCTTGTGCCCGATGCTCCCTGGGACAGGCTCCAGGTTCCCCCGCGACCCTGAAAATGATAAGCAGTATAGAAGATGGATGGATGCATGGATGTTTCACCATAGCTGAATACCCTGACGTTTTCATACGTGTGTCCGGGTATCCGATATCTCCTGATGGAAATGTAAAGATGTTATTAGACGCACGTACACGAGCCATCAGTGGACGTCTGGGTTTGGTGTTAAAGCGTGGGGTCAAACTCTAGAACCAGACACGTCTCGCGTTGATTTAATGACCCGCTTTTTTTTTTTTTTTTTTTTTTTTTTTGAGGCCTGTAAAGCAGACGATGATGCGGTGCAATAAAAATAAATGGGTGTCTTTGGTTGGTCTGAGAATAAACGCCACACAGGACGGTGGAGGACACGAGGCCTGTTGATGGACGCTCTCAGAAGAAGAAGAAAAAAAATGCTTTCTTTTATCTCGGGTATAGAGTACAGGAATTAGTTTTTAGAGTAATACGCCAAGGTCAGAGACAAGGAATTGTATAGAATATGACGGAAATACTTGATGATGTTGCGCAGAACTTGCTGGGAACGGGTCGACCTGAGGATCAGAGGGTAATCAGACTCACCTTGGGAATTGTCTGAGGTTGTGATAACCCCTGCGTCCTGGGCTTTATCAGACACCGGGCTGTGGCGTCTTTGTACCAGCAGACGCGCAGATCTGGGTTGGTGGAGCTCCTGGAGCGCAGAATCCTCTCCCAGACGCGCCGGGGATGGGGTGCTGGGACCGCTGGTGGGTGGCTCGATGGTGGTGTGCGCATCTGCGGACAGCACGGTGGGCGCTGGGGTCAGGCCGGTGAAGGATGCGCCGCCTGGGACGCGCAGGCTGGACTGAGGATTTGCGTCACCTGAGCTGAGTATCTGGCGAGGTTTCCGCACCGCATCGTGCGCGCAGGACCACCCGAGGCACACAAGCGCGAGGACTGAGAACGCAGGAGACGCGGACATCATCATCATCACCATCATGAGCATCTCTCTCTCTCTCTCTCTCTCTCTCTATCGAACCTTCTCCTCAAACAACAACGGCGCTTCTGCGATCCGTCCTCCAATTTCCATTGGGTTATTTAAATAAATATAATATATATACATATAATAAATAACATTTCACTCCAGACTGCGTCCTACTCCATTACGTCCAACACGGACCCCCGAAAAAAATTCCCTTCTTTTATCTACAATAGCTATAAATCCAGCGCAAGGTGTTTGTCGATGCATCTTAACCACAGTGCTCAACCGACAAGCAGGCGATCAGCCAATCACACAACTCGCTGCTGAGACTCTGACCAATCACGAAGCAGAGGCGGGACTAACGCTGGGGTTAGAATCCTCCCTTGCGCTGCAGAATCGGGAAGCGTTCGGCCAATCAGAGCGGACAGAACGCTCACCGCGGTGTGACTTTTCACCGCGTTGAGTGCTCTGATTGGTCAACACAAACCACAGGGGTCGGTGTACTGAAAGCCTGAAACGCTGGTTGTTAGATGTACAATAAAGCGGTTTCAGAGTAAATAAGCCACGATTTTAAGCCGAATTGTATGTTTACTGCCTAAAGGACAGACTGAAATGCAGTTAGCTCTATGAAAATATGGAAAAATAAGATGAACAACCCGTACAATGAGTGATATTCAGAATGTAAACATGTAGAAACGTGTACAGTTTTATTTCAACACAATATATATACACACACACACACACACACACACCCATGTAAGGTTAAAGGCTGGTTTCAGAATGATTGGGACCCCTAGAGTTAATAATAGACTTGTCTAAGAATGTTTCTGTATTGTCTAGCAATGTCAGAGATCTTCCATCATTGTTTTGTTCGTGTTTAAGGTCTGTATTGCTTTCAGAAGTCAAGTCTTAACCTCCTGGCAGAAGCAACCACATTCAGGATCCAGATCCTGGTACTGGTTTTGGTGGGGAGGGAGCGTTCCTTGATTGGTCTCATCGGATCACTATGAACGATCTCAGTCGTTGTGAAGTTGTCGAAATTTAGGAGCTGCATTTGGTGGATTTCTCTCAGGATGTTAGGTCCAGACAGCGTGTTGTCAGGAGTGTGGTGTCTAATCGATTCAACTATTATATGTGTCCTATAATATACAGCAGTGACCATGTCAAATAAGCAGAGCAGGAATTTATGACCAAGGTCTAAACCCTAGACATCATAAATAACTAAATATATACTCATCTCAATACGGGATAATAGCAGAATCTGTCAATTTTGTAAAGTTTTAATGCGGCTAAAAAAAATAATGTGTAAAATAATGACTTAAGGGATTTTATATAAATATATCTTACGAATCTAAGCATGCGCATGAAGTAGGCCTAGTCGAGAGGTGAAAGGTTTTATTTGTCATTCGCATTACGCACATTAGCAATTACGCTTTTGCTCATTCGGTCAAAGAAAAAATATATAATGCATTATTTATTAGGTATATAATAGTGTGGAAATAAAATGCGTAATACAAGTCAAGAACATCAAATACAGTACAGTAACTTTAGAGGAATACTGTTAAAGGCTTTAATATAAGAAGATTTTCTCACTTTTTATTTATTTATTTTTTTTTACACTTTTAACCTGGGGGGTCCGAAAATGGAGGTTTGGAAATTTCCAAACATTTTGTAGCAATATACAATCTGTAGTTTTCAAACTGGGGTCCATGTATAGCCAGCTAAATAGTAAATTATTATTATTAGTAGTAGTAGTATTAATAGTAATAGTAGTAGTAGTCGTAGTAGTATTGAAATGGATGTCATTATTTTCATATTTATCATATAGTTATAATGTTTATTTGATCGATCCCTTGAATTAAATTAATTTTAAACTCAATAAATATATATATGTTTTAATTCCAGGTAGAATTCAAGTCCAACTTCATTCTAATGACAGTAAAAGTGCTGTTTATATGATAGAAATGTTTTAACTCTACATTTTGGGTTCTGTTGGTATTAAATGCAGGTAGAATTCTAGGTAGAATTCTAGAATTCTAGCAAATTCTAGGTAGAATTCTAGTATAAATAAATGCAGGTAGAATTCTAGGTAGAATTCTAGAATTCTAGTAAATTC
>NC_030420.2:2012317-2014817 GCF_001660625.3 Ictalurus punctatus
TCAGGATTGTACGTACCTGTTCTTTTCCTCCTCCCTCCGTCCCTCTATCCGTCCGTCTGTCGCTCATCCCTCTCCTATACACGTGTGCTCATGCATCATCTCTCCGCCACCCCCCTCTCCCCCCTGATCTGGGATCAGTCCTGCTGCTTTTAACTTTATTAACGTTGAGCAGAACCAGACATGTGATCTACTTCCCTCTGGCTTTAAACATCAACTTTTAATTTATCATCATAAGCCACAAAATCTTTTGTCGTCTCTCTCGCTAACATTTTCCTTCGTGGCAGCATCTAACCTCTAAATGCCTTGAAATATTTCCTTTCCTGTGTCTTACGCCTAGTAAGTGTCATGTTTTTAGATGCGAGATTATCTGTCCTCTTTTTTTTTTTCTCTCTTTCTTTTGTTTTTTCTTCCCCTCAGCGTCTATGCGGAAACTGCAGGAGCAGAATGAGAGCTTCCAGGCCAACAGAGCCAAGATGGCCGAAGGCATGGCCTTAGCGCTGGAGAAGAAGGATCAGGTGGAGGGATTAATCTCATTCTAATCAAAAACTACAGCATGATCTACACCTGGACTAACTGTGTGTGCGTGCGTGTGTGTGTGTGTGTGTGTGTGTGTGTGTGTGTGTTTCTGTAGGAGTGGACGGAGAAGATGGCCGCTTTGGAGAAGGTAGAACGCTTTATTATTAATGGCTGACTCACTTGCCTACCCAAGTTCTTACTAACTTACTTGTTTACCTCTTTATTAACTTGCGTAATTACTCGTTTCCTTGCTCGTTTGTTTACATACTTACTTTCTGACCTGCGTACTTGCTTACTTTCTTGCATACTTATTTAATCACTCGCGTACTTGCTTACATACTTTCCTAGAGACTTATTTGCTTGCTTGCTTACTGACATGTTCAGTTAAGCTCTCGCTTACTCGTTTGCTCGCTCGCTTATTTCATTACGTACTTCAGTGCTTGCTTGCTTACATACTATTTATCTACTCACTAACTTACCCGCCCACTCATTCACTTACTACTTGCTTAATTACTTACTTCCTGGCTTGTTTGCATACGTATATACTTGTATGCATACTTTTTACTTGCTGACATTCCTAAATACCTTAGATACTTGTTGACTTATTTACTTACTTGCATGCTTCATTAAGCTCTTGCTTGCGTACTTACTAACATGCTTTGTTACTTGACGTATTAAGCTGTGGCTTGCTTATATATTTACTTGCTGACTTGCATACTCATATGCTTGCTTGCTTACTTAATTGCTTATTTTATCTCGTACTTGCTTCCTTCCTTACTTACTTATTTACTTACTTGCTTACTTATTTATTTACTAACTACTTGCTTACTCACTGTACTTCCTGTCTTGTTTGCTTACATACTTTTATTTTCTTACCCACTTATCCGATCACTTACTTGCTTGCGTACTAACTTAAGCTCTTGCGTACATACTTACTAACATACCTGACTTGCTTTCTTAAGCTCCGGCTTGCTTGTTTGCTTACTTATATGCTTGTTTACTTATTTATTTGCTTACTTCAGTGCTTGATCACATGCATACTTGTTTACTCAAGTACTTACTCGCTTACGTACTTCTTTACTTGCTTATGAAATCTCTTGCTTACTCGCTTGCGTGCGTACATACTGACGCGCTGTTTTTCCTCGCATATTGACTCATGTTTGCGTTCTTATTTACGTAAGCCCTTGCTTGTTTACTTACCTGCTCAATAAGTCTCTTGCTTACGTTCTTACGTGCTTGCGTTTTTTTTAAATGCTTATTTTATTTCTTACTTGCATATTTGCTCAAGTGCGTGCTTGCTTACTAAGTTGCCGACTAACCTACTCGCTCACATACCCATTCGCTTACTACTTCCTTGCTTGTTTGCGTACGTACTTGCTGACTTCCTTGCGTACTTATTTAATCACTTACTCGCGTTCTGAAGCTCCGGGTTACTTACTTACTCACTCGTTTACTGAATCCCTTTGTTGTTTACTTGTCGACGTGCTTACTGGTTTATTTGCTTTCATACGTATTTACTTGCTTATGCGCTTAGTTATTTATTTACTTACTTGCGTAACGTCTTGCGTGCTTACTTACTTACTCGCTTGTTTGCTTACGTGCATACTTACTTGTTTACGTACCGACGGGCTTGATCGATTTTTATTTATTTACTTATTTCCTCGCTTGCTTTTGTACTCACTTATTTATGCGTGCAGTTTCGCTGTTAATCCACAGAGTAGTTCATACGTCAAGGCGCGCGCGCGCGTGTGTGTGTGTGTGTGTGTTTGCGCATGGATGTTTCAGGAGAAGTCCTCGTTAGAAGCTCGTCTGGACCAGAGTCTGAGTCTGTTCCAGAAGAGAGACGATCTGGACGAGCTGGAGGGCTTCCAGATGCAGGAACTGGCCAAAGTCAAGCACATGGTCAGACGTCCTTGTGCGATCCGTAACCTGATATATACACCCGTGTGTTCTGCGACACTGAGAGAGAGTGTGTGTGTGTGTG
>NC_030420.2:2019817-2044817 GCF_001660625.3 Ictalurus punctatus
CACATTTTTGTCAAAGTTGTGTGTGTGTGTGTGTGTGAGAGAGAGAGAGAGAGAAACAAACTTCAGGTTCCCGTAAAACACGTTTTTGTCAACGGTGTGTGTGTGTACGTGAGAGAGAGAGAGCGAAAACCTCAGGTTCCCGTAAAACACGTTTTTGTCAACGTTGTGTGTGAGAGAGAGAGAGAGAAACAAACCCCAGGTTTCCGTAAAACACGTTTTTGTCATCATTATGTGCGTGTGTGTGTGTTTGCGGCGCAGAAACTGAAGCCGGACGCCGACTCTGACACTAAGGAGAAGCTCCAGGAAGGGAAGCCCAGCTCGGAGGCCCCGGTCCCGGCCGCTGCTCCGACTCCAGCCCCCGGCTCGGTTCAAGGCCCGGGCCTCGCGGCGTACTCGTCCCAGACGAAGGTGACGAACAGCTCGGACCTGACGGACACGCGGGAGATCAACTTCGAGTACCTCAAACACGTCGTGCTCAAATTCATGTCCTCTAGAGAGGCAGAGGTGAGACGAGACGGTCTCGTCGTGTTCAACACCACAGCGTGATTATTGACGTTTACAGTATATCCCAGAAGTCCAGAATTATTGGCACCCGAGGAGAAAAAGTTGCTGGAAAGAAGTTACGCGACCCTATTACCATTAATCGTCTCAGTCTTTTAAAATCAGATCTGAGATCTTTCGTGTCCCGCGATCGATCATGCATGGCTTGGTTTGTTTTTAACCTCCTGGAAGAGGCAGACATTTTGAGCTGGTGGTTAGGGGTGTTTGTGACGGTGTTGTTTCCCCGCAGGCGTACCAGCTGATCAGAGCCGTCTCGGTGCTGCTGCATTTCACACGCGAAGAAGAAGACATGCTCAAACAGATGCTCGAGTACAAGGTGTGTGTGTGTGTGTGTGTGTGAGACCTCAGAACTCTGTAGCCGTGCACTAACTGGGCCACGGGTCCCGTGGAGAACCTTTATGTGGGTCTGAGGACGCTCTAGATTAAAGCTCAGAAATAGCAGCACTCGGGTGTTTATATTCCAGAAAGCCGGAAAAGCCTCCGTGCTGTTTCCAGATTCGATTCTAATCGGCGTGGGAATAAACGTATTTATTCACAGGAAGCGTCTGATTTGATGTTAAATGTTTGTACATAAACAAAAAATTACTTAAACAATAAATCCTGTATCCTTTTCTATGTTAAACACTGTTTATTTAATGTTTTTAATAACAAAAAAAACTATACAACCCATTATATAAATTTTTATAAGCATCAGGTTTTTATGTATTATTATTATTGTTGTTTGTTTGTTTGTTTGTTTGTTTTGTGATACACACGCGTGGTAGAAATGCCGTTTAAGAATCCCGATATTACGTTGTTGCTTTTATTTATTATTTGTAGTAAAATCACGCTGGACTCTTAAGACTAACCCGGGGTTAGATTTCACGCGGTCACGGACCGCGGTCGGCGATCGGCGGTGCGTTCCGGGTCGCGTCTCGCCACGTCGCAGAGGTTAAGAGAACGTGTCGTGTGTTTTTGTTTTGCAGATGTCATGGTTCGGCTCGAAGCCCACACCCAAAGGCATCGTCCGGCCCTCCGTCTCAGGAACCCCGAGCAGCTGGATGTGAGAGGAAGAAAGAATGACGTGACGACGTGACGTGATGTGACGTGGGCTCTCGGAGAACGTTTATTTAAAATAAATAAATGGCTCCGGTTGCAGGTGATCACGGAGTGGAGGGAAGTTCCATGTGTCGGTCTCGTCCCGGAAAACAGATGCTTCCTTCTCGTCTCGTCTCGTCTCGTCTCGTCTCTTCTGGGGTTCTCCGACACTATCTCTTTTTTTTCTTCTTTTTTTTTTTTTTTCTGAGATCAACCAATCGACCAGCTTCACGTTTTGATTTTCTTTCGTTTTTGTTTGCACGTCTTTGGAGTCTTTCCTCTAAAGACCTGGCGTAAAGCAGCTACGTCTAGCTACCTGGGGGTCGTGAAATTAACGGACGGACGGACGAATAAATCGATCAGACGGGGGGTTTTTTCCTCCTCTCGAGAGCGAAAGCTTCGCACGCTGCGTGATCTTCGGACGTAACGGGAACGGATTTTTCTTTTCTTCCGATTCGTTTGCGCCATGAAGGCTTCGAGAGGGGAAGAAAAAAAAAAAAACAAAACAAAAAAAACCACGCACGTAAGAACGTACGGCGCTTTCTAACGAAGAGAAGCGTGCATGGACTCTGACCTCGAAGAAGCGTCTTCCCTTTACCTGCCCTGTGTGTGTGTGTGTGTGTGTGTGTGAATTAAATTACGACGAAGCACATTCCATACATCTATTTATATACAGAACTGTACATAGCCAATGTTTATAAATCGTCAGGTGTAAAAAATGTATTCAGCTCCGTTTGCAGGTTTTTTTCCCTTCTTCGCATTGATGTATATCGTGAGAGCGGAGAGGCGTGTACCGTACCGTACCGTACCGTCCCGTCCGTCGAGTCGAGCGTGGCCCGGGACCCGAGTATTAACGCACGACTCGTGACGTTTTAACTGGAGAGGGAATCTGTACACTTTATCTATCCGTAAGCGGATCGTCGGGATTGTGGCGTTTAAGAAGTGTCTGGATGATATAATATTTATAATACCAGATCGGTAACGTAGGAACAAAGCTACAGCTGGGAATAAAATCTAGGGACGCACCGTTTTGGGGATTTTCCCCGCCGTCGTTTTCAACTCGACCCTCGGGTCCAGCGGTTCCGTTTTCCTCATCGCGATGTCGTTTATTTTATTTTTTTTTTATTTTTAAATAATTAAACATTTTGCGATACTCAAACACTTAACACGTTGAAACCTCCGAAAGTCTACGTTTCTGTCTGGGGTGTTTTGTTTTTTTTCTTCCTTCTAAAAAAAATAAAAAAGTAATTTACATTTATTTGCTGCTGATTTTTTTTTTTTTTTTTTTTTTTTTTTTAAATCATTATTATTCATTTTTATTCGTCCTCCTAAAACGAATCACTGTCCTTCTTTAGCAGGTTAAATTTGATTAAATTTGCGGTCTATTTAAATACTCGCGATCTAAACCTTCCGGAAGTTCTCAGGTTTGGACGTTTTTATCGTGATGTTATTTAATAACGAGTCCAACGATGATACGAAAATTTCAATTATGTACACGTCATTAAGCAATTTTAAGAAGTTCTTTCTCCCACAAAACGTCAAGGTTTATATGAGATGACCTGAACCGTATCGCGGATCGTGACGCCATCTTCAAATCGCAAAATCGTCAGATCGGACCTTCTTTAGAAAATTGTTTTTACAATGAATCACAGATCAGTTTTACGCTACGTTTACGAATCATCTCATCTTTCGATTCAAGCACTGTTGTATCTTGTAACGATCTGAGAGGCGGGGACAGATGCCCGAGATCGTGAGGGGGAGGAGAGGGGGGCGGAGCGGAAAAAAAAAAAAAACCCGAAAGTTGCGACGAAATGTTTCGAATAGCGATTTGAACGGAAATTTATTCGCAATTTATTCCCGTAGAGTGATTTACGGAATCAGCGCAGGGAACGTCCCGAGATTTTCTTCGTAAATTTGCACGCACTACGTAAATGACGGCGAATCCGATCGGAGTTTCAATCCGCGTATCAGATATCGGGTACGATCGGGTGTTTCATGCTAACGTCGGTCCGATAGCGCTACTCGGTATCGGATCGGTGCATCCCTACAGAACTCTGGCGTATTCCAGACGGGTCGGTTGGATGGTTTTCGGGGTCCCGGTGTTGTATTTAGAATCCGGTGCAATGATGAATTTCATCTCGGTTGGAGTTTTGAATATTCCATCTGATCGTTATCCATGAATTGGTTTTCTTTTGAAATCTTTTCTGACTGTGTGTGTGTGCGCATGTTACCTGAGCAGGTGTGAGCAGTGTTCCTGTTTAAAGGAGAACTCTTTTCTTCAGCTTACACGCTGTTTTTCATTGCTCTGGTTCTGGTTTGTGCTGCTGTGACCGTAATCCCGCCGCGTGCTCTGCTTTAATAAAGTACCACTGCACATCCGACTCTCGGCCGTCTGTCAACAAACTTGAATAAATGATCTTTTTGATTTTGATCTTTTTGTTGCGTGCGTCTTCGTCATTGTAGCTCGGGTTTAGATTTCGATCTTCACGATGCTATATATATATATATATATGTATAAACGTACATGTAGGAATAGCAATACGGCACTTTCAGGCCCTTTACGGAAAAACGGTCTGGAAAATTTTTACAGTTTTAACAACTGACATCAACTGATCCGTGATGTGGTCAGTTTGTACTTATTGTCCTTTTTTTGAACGTGATAAGGTAATATCTCAATACTCTAGACTTGAGCGGTGTACGCGCGCGCTAATACGAGCCACGTGCTCGGCGAGCGTCTAATTTACACCTCCCATGTGTGCGCGACGGTAAGAATGCGACAAAACAGGAAACATCTGAGGAACCGACAAAGCGATCCAGAGCGAGGCCTGAACTCCAGACGTGTTTAGGCTTCAATCAGCAAACACACACAGACGCAAAACAGATTTGTGATCTTTATTGCACCAGGCACTTCACATATGACCCCCGGACCACCCCCCATACACACACACACACACACACCACCCCCCACACGTACACACGCGCTCGCATGTCCCCAGCGTCAGGCGACGCCGAAAGGGCGGGGCAGAGATCGACCGATCGCGAACTTTATATAACATCGTTACATAGCAATGAGCTGGATTTGTTCGTGTTTGTTCCGTTGTCTGCTGTAGGATTATAATCGGTTAGCTGTCGCAGAAAGGTTTAAGGGTAGCATTAGCTACGTTGTATGAAGTAGCTACACGCACGTCTTAACACGATTAGCAAAGTAAATTTAAGCCCCGCCCCTTTTTGACTCTGTGACGCTTATGGCTCGTGACATAATCGGGACATGCGTGACCTCCACGCTATATATATTAATCCCCCCGCGACCTCCACGCTGTATATTAATCCCCCCCACGCCGTAAATTAACCCCCACGCGCCCTCCACGCTATATATATATTAATCCCCCCGCGACCTCCACGCTGTATATTAATCCCCCCCCACGCCGTAAATCAACCCCCACGCGCCCTCCACGCTATATATATTAATCCCCCCCACGCCGTAAATTAACCCCCACGCGCCCTCCACGCTATATATATATTAACCCCCCCGCGACCTCCACGCTGTAAATTAACCCCCACGCGCCCTCCACGCTATATATATTAACCCCCCCGCGACCTCCACGCTATATATATTAATCCCCCCGCGACCTCCGCGCTGTATATTAATCCCCCCCCACGCCGTAAATTAACCCCCACGCGCCCTCCACGCTATATATATTAATCCCCCCGCGACCTCCGCGCTGTATATTAATCCCCCCCACGCTGTAAATTAATCCCCACGCGCCCTCCACGCTATATATATTAACCCCCCCGCAACCTCCACGCTGTATATTAATCCCCACGCTATATATTAATCATCTTTCTGTACAAAAAAGAAAAATCTGAAGAGATGAGAAGTGCGTATCCGAGAGCGCTGGCCAAAATCGATCCGAGTTTAGATGGCCTGGAGTCCTTATCCTCTTCCCTCTTAGACTCCAGGCGATAAAATATTAACGTGATTCATTAACATACAATAAATACGACACCACACACTCGTCCGGGCAGAATTAAATAACATACTCTGTTGAGTGTAGTGTGTGAGAGAGTGTGTGTGTGTGAGCACTCCTGACTGTGATGTGGATTAATGTGAACTGTCCATATTTAAGAGAAGGGGCGGGGAAAAAAAAGAAAAGCGATCGATCCCGTGGCTCTGGATTTTCTTTAAATGTGTTTTTTTCACACCGATTTCCGTGCCGTCAGGACTCGTATGATGGAACCCAAACCTCCAACAGCAAACGCCTGAGAGAGCGGGAGAGAGAATATAATTAATTCATGGCAAATTTATTAAAGACATTAGCAATAATATTTAAAGAGAACAGGAAAAAGTTTAGAATTCAACAAATGGTTCCTCATTAATCGACAGTTTCTATTAAGTCTCAGTGAAGGAGGCGGAGTTTCGTGTCTGTCCCAGTAAAGGAGTCATGGCCTATTTGTATCAGTCGCAGTGAAGAAGGCGTGGCCTCTGTGTGGGTCAGTCAGTCTCAGGAAAAGGGGGCGTGGCCTCCGTGTGCATCAGTCTCAGGGAAAGGAGGTGTGGCCTCAGTGTGAGTCTCAGGAAAAGGAGGTGTGGCCTCAGTGTGAGAGTCTCAGGAAAAGGAGGTGTGGCCTCAGTGTGTGCATTGGTACCGACTCTCTCTCACCTTCTCGTGCCACTGCAGCAGGATGGCGCTGCTGTTATCTGAAGGCTTCTCGAACCCTCTGTAGATGTACTTCATCAGCAGATCCACGCCGTTCTTATCCAGAGACTTCACGGCCGTCTCGATGTCGCTGCTCTTAAAGGAGGTGAGAACACGCAGCACCACGGCCTGGGCACGCTCCTGAGAGAGAGAGAGAGAGAGAGAGAGAGACACAGAGATTGTGAGAGACACACATACAGAAAGAGAGAGAGAGACACACAGATTGTGAGAGACACACACACACAGAGAAAGAGAGAGAGAGACACAGAGATTGTGAGAGACACGCACAGAAAGAGAGAGAGAGACACAAAGAGAGAGACACAGATTGTGAGAGAGACACACAGAAAGAGAGAGAGACACACAGATTGTGAGAGACACACAGAAAGAGAGAGAGAGACACAGAGATTGTGAGAGACACGCACAGAAAGAGAGAGAGAGACACACAGATTGTGAGAGACACACAGAGAAAGAGAGAGAGACAGATTGTGAGACACACAAAGAGAGAGAGAGAGAGAGACAGATTGTGAGAGACACACAGAAAGAGAGAGAGAGACACACACAGATTGTGAGAGACACACAGAAAGAGAGAGAGAGACACACACAGATTGTGAGAGACACACAGAAAGAGAGAGAGAGAGACACAGATTGTGAGAGACACACAAAGAGAGAGAGAGAGAGAGACAGATTGTGAGAGACACACAGAAAGAGAGAGAGAGATTGTGAGAGACACACAGAGAGAGGGAGAGAGATTGTGAGAGACACAGAGAGAGAGGGAGAGAGACACACAAAGAGAGAGAGAGAGAGACACAGATTGTGAGAGAGAGAGAGAGAGAGAGAGAGAGAGAGAGATTGTGAGAGACACAGAGAAAGAGAGAGAGAGAGAGATTGTGAGAGACACAGAGAAAGAGAGAGAGAGAGAGATTGTGAGAGACACAGAGAAAGAGAGAGAGAGAGAGATTGTGAGAGACACAGAGAGAGAGAGAGGGAGAGAGACACACAAAGAGAGAGAGAGAGACACAGATTGTGAGAGACACACAGAGAGAGAGAGAGAGATTGTGAGAGACACAGAGAAAGAGAGAGGGAGAGAGAGATTGTGAGAGAGAGGGAGAGGGAGATTGTGAGAGACAGAGAGAGAGAGAGAGATTGTGAGAGACAGAGAGAGAGAGAGAGGGGGAGAGAGAGAGATTGTGAGAGACAGAGAGAGAGAGAGAGAGAGACAGAGAGAGAGAGAGAGAGAGAGAGAGACAGAGAGCTGAAATAGTGAATAAGTAGTAATGTGTGGCTGAGTTAGCTGCTAACCCAAACCCCGTATAGTTTTTCTGTATATTTATTCGAATGTATTTCTGCGCGGTCCTGCTCTTATACAGTGTGTGGATTATTATTATTTTAACGATATTATGCTGCTACATGATCACCCTGCTTTAGCGCTGCTCGCTCTCGAGCGCCGAACAGAATTAACCGACTGAACGACGGCTATTAATAAAAGGACAAAAGCGTCTCTGCTTGAAATCTGTCCCGGATAAGTACGACAGCTGTCCTCCTTCTGCGTTCTGAAAGAACCGCAGTTTATATTAGAGCGCAAATAAATAAAAAAATAATTTAAAAACCCTGACCCGAATTAACAGGCGCGTTAAAAACATCAGAGCGTGTTCTATATAACGGATCGCTCACACATGTCCAGAACAAACCGCTTTATACGAAAACCACAGACATGCTCCTAAAACCGCAGCGCTAATTCCAAATAAAAACATCATCGCTTTTATTATCAGCCAGGACGTTTATCATGTGCTGTTCTTATTCCCATCTGGAGGATGAAATTCAGGTCGGATCCAACTCGGACAACTCCACGCAATTCTTCGTTTTTAAATACGTGTCTAGTGTTGCATTGGATGCTGTAACGTTACATTATCCAAGCACTTCGTGACTAAACGAGAGAGGCGTGGCCTCTGTGTGGGTCGGTCAGACTCAGGAAAAGGAGGCGTGGCCTCTGTGTGGGTCGGTCAGTCTCAGGAAAAGGAGGCGTGGCCTCTGTGTGGGTCGGTCAGTCTCAGGAAAAGGAGGCGTGGCATCTGTGTGGGTCATTCAGTCTCAGGAAAAGGAGGCGTGGCATCTGTGTGGGTCGGTCAGTCTCAGGAAAAGGAGGCGTGGCATCTGTGTGGGTCGGTCAGTCTCAGGAAAAGGAGGCGTGGCCTCTGTGTGGGTCGGTCAGTCGCAGGAAAGGGAGGCGTGGCCTCTGTGTGGGTCGGTCAGTCTCTCAGTCTCAGGAAAAGGAGGCGTGGCCTCTGTGTGGGTCGGTCAGTCTCAGGAAAAGGAGGCGTGGCCTCTGTGTGGGTCGGTCAGTCTCAGGAAAAGGAGGCGTGGCCTCTGTGTGGGTCGGTCAGTCTCAGGAAAAGGAGGCGTGGCCTCTGTGTGGGTCGGTCAGTCTCAGGAAAAGGAGGCGTGGCCTCTGTGTGGGTCGGTCAGTCTCAGGAAAAGGAGGCGTGGCCTCTGTGTGGGTCGGTCAGTCTCAGGAAAAGGAGGCGTGGCCTCTGTGTGGGTCGGTCAGTCTCAGGAAAAGGAGGCGTGGCCTCTGTGTGGGTCGGTCAGTCTCAGGAAAAGGAGGCGTGGCCTCTGTGTGGGTCGGTCAGTCTCAGGAAAAGGAGGCGTGGCCTCTGTGTGGGTCGGTCAGTCTCAGGAAAAGGAGGCGTGGCCTCTGTGTGGGTCGGTCAGTCTCAGGAAAAGGAGGCGTGGCCTCTGTGTGGGTCGGTCAGTCTCAGGAAAAGGAGGCGTGGCCTCTGTGTGGGTCGGTCAGACTCAGGAAAAGGAGGCGTGGCCTCTGTGTGGGTCGGTCAGACTCAGGAAAAGGAGGCGTGGCCTCTGTGTGGGTCGGTCAGTCTCAGGAAAAGGAGGCGTGGCCTCTGTGTGGGTCGGTCAGACTCAGGAAAAGGAGGCGTGGCCTCTGTGTGGGTCGGTCAGTCTCAGGAAAAGGAGGCGTGGCCTCTGTGTGGGTCGGTCAGACTCAGGAAAAGGAGGCGTGGCCTCTGTGTGGGTCGGTCAGTCTCAGGAAAAGGAGAGACAGGTAAAGGTTTCTAAAAACGCTGGTCGAGTTGGACCAATCGGTAATGTTTAACAAGGCAAGCTCCGCCCACAATCGTTCAAACGCTACGTTCGACTAAAATCCGTAACTCGTAATTTCCAATCTCCGACTAGGAAAAAACAAGCCGCCTCCATCTCACGTCACTGAAGACGTAATTCCGAGTTCCGCACTTCCGGAGTCATTCGACTCTGGAGCTAAAAAGGTTCCCGGAGACCCGCTGTTCTTTAAAATCAAACTAAATTCACTTAAAGTTTCTGAAGATGTTCCTGTGACGGGAAATGCACTTTCTTTACTGTGAAAGGGAAAAAAAAAAAAGAAAGGAGGAAGGAGAAAAGGATGAAGGACAGCGTGAGCCCGTTACCTTCACGGCTGGGTTTTTGGAGTTGATGGGCGGGTTCTTCAGAGCCACGTGGAACGCCGTCATCATGTCTCCTGTGCATTACTGTCGGTTAAGGAAAGCAGACCCGTTCGTGACCGTGACGACACCAAACGGCGCCCGATAGTGTCGTGCTTACGTGAGCGGCCCTACGAGTTTCCGGCGTTCACGTCCACGCAGAACTCCTCGTTACGGTGCGGAAACTGGGAATTTTCCGAGAGCTGTGACTTGTACCACCTGATCGTCGCGACGCCGCAGAGCGGAAACGCTCGGCTGCAAATCGCAGACAAGTCGTTATTTCTGCGTAATAATCCGTAGAACTGACTGTTAATCACGTCGTAACGACGGAAGATTCATCTGAAAATAAACGAGAGACTTTTTCTGCGCAAAATTACCAGAATTGACGTAATCGCACGAGATTCTTCCGCAGCGTTAGCTGTACCCGTGAACCGAAGAGGGCTTCGGCCGAACGCGCGTGGCGACGTCGTCACGTGACGCGTCCCGACGCAAATCTGCGGAGATCGTGAGAAATCGCGAGCTCCTCCGAATAGCGCGGAGTTTGCTGCGATCGAAAAATCCTGAAATCCTGGAGGGACTGTATACGGGGTACATTTTTACCGCTGCCGTGTGCGTGTCTTTAAACGGTCGCTTGACGCTGTGCATTCATTTACAAAGGAGACGTTTACATCAAATTCACGGAAGGAGTCTTCAGTGCCAGCGCGTCGCTCCAGACAGGACAGAGGAGTTCACGCGTCGTGGTTACTCACGAACTCCACCAGTTCCGGACGGAGCGCGGAGCCGCGTGATGACGGAGGAGGAAACGTCGGGAACGCCGTTTGAGGAAACGTACGAGCTTGTTCTACTGACTCGCGCTTTTACATTCTACAGCGGCGTGTTTACATAAACAAACAAAAGGGTTTTTTAGGAAAGCGCTCCAGAGGAAGTCATGACATCAAAGCCATGTCGAGACTCTGAGGCTTCACACACACACACACACACACACACACACACACACACACACACACAGAGAAACACATGCCATACATGGTTTGTTCTTTGTTTTAGGTTAATATGACAAACCGGTCCTCACAGGCACGCACCTGGACGCACCACATTTCCGCATAACACACCTGCAGCAGGTATTTACACTCAAAACAAGAACCTCGGGGGAAGTGGTGTCACACACACACACACACACACAAAGCCATCCCAGTGCTGAGTGTTAATAATCCAAAAATAAATATAGCTATATCACAATAACTGATTACATCCCCATACACACACACACCACTCAATTCCCATAATTAACAGCAGGGTTGCCATGGTAACCTGCGTCTAACGCCGATGAGGCCGGTTTCGTTTTCTGGTCACTCTCATCCCTTAGACATTTCAAAAACATTTAAAAACAAATGTCTACTCTTTTTTTTTTTTTTTTTCTTCCTTCTTCATCTGTAAGATGTTTACGTAACATTTATGGAAGGAGTCTCCAGTTTCAGCGCTTTAAAAGTAAAAAAAAGAAAGAAAAAGAAAAGGAGAGAGAAAGAAGAAGAGAGAGACGGAAAGGACGGGTTGCAGCTGCTATAAGGTAAGCGAGCACAGGAACTAGCTCCTTTCGTACAACATTAAAAGTAACTAGAAACGGATAAAAGTAAAGTGGGACGTGTTTGTCGTTAGTTGATAAACACACACACGTGTAAACGTCGGACTGCTGTTGGATGGAAGGAATAAAACACCCCGGGACGTGGTGTTATTGGGAAATGCTAACCTGGACACTATAGACTTCCATTACTTGTTAGCAACATTAGCAAAAGGTAAAGAAGCAAACCCTCGGATATTTGTTACCACGCATAAATAAAAGAGTAAATAAAAACACGCGCGCGCTCTCTCTCTCACACACACACAGCTCGTGCATGTGTGCGCTTGCGCATGATTAAAACTCGGTGTGCGCGTGGAGGATATTGCCTGATGAGCGCGTCCACCTCGGCTCCGTCGGGTCCCTGCTGCTCCGCGGCCTCCTCGTTCTCGTCCACGAACCGGTTCTCATCGTACTGGTCGATGTCCACGCCCCGGAACCGCGACCACAGCGTGTTCTTCGCCATGACGACCAGCGAGCGGCTCGAGGCAGGCGCGCGCGCGCTCTCTCTCACTCACTCTCTCGGGTGTCGGTTCCACTCGCGCGTGCTGTGCTGTGCCGAGTGTCGCACGTGTCGCAGTGTCTGTCTGTCTGTCTCGCGCTCCCGCTGCTCGGTCAGGTGCGCACCGGTTAACGTTACCTCTCAGCTACTAACCCGAGCATCTCCACACAGCGCCCGCTGCCAGAGCGGAACCGGAAGTGCATCTGATTGTTGACGCGGAGACGCCGCTGTTTCCGGTTCCTGTGAGACGACGCTTTAAAATCATTACAACGCAAATAATATAAACAACATATTATCCATATAATTTAAATATATATAAATATTTTTTTATAAATGTATTTTTAAAAAGTACAATAAATAAATAAATAAATAGATAAATAAATAAATAAATAAATAGTCTTAATTTAAGCGATATTAATAACAGAATTTCAGTACAAACGTAAAATAACATTCAAAAGTACAAATAAACAATTAATTTAAACATTAATGACAGAATTGCTGAACAAAGGTCAAACAAAAAGCGGATTTTAAAAAGTACAAATATAGAAACACAAACAAACAAATAAACAAACACATTAGACAGAATTGCTGAAAAGGACAAAACTGAAATAAATAAATAAACTGTTTAAACAGGGGGGGGGGGGCTGTTTAAATAAATAAACAAATAAATAGCACAATAAATATTAACTAGTCTTCATCTAAACATTAATAATATTAAAATTGCTCAACAAAAGCCAAACAAAAATACATGTAAACATGTACACACCGAAAACAAAACAAATAATTCAGTTATTATTCAACAAAAATAAATAAATCGTATGCACAAAAAAAATGCAAGTAAAAAAAAAAAAGCTAAAACATTGCATTAAAACTGTATTTATAATAAATTAAAGCTACACATTAACTGTAAAATAATTCTTTGTTTCAACTCAATTGTCAGAAATGATGCTGTGAGCATGTGTGTTAAATGTGTGTTAAATGTGTGTTAAATGTGTGTTAAATGTGTGCTAACATATGATTGAACAAATATATAAAATAATTAAATGCAGGCTTTGGGATGTGTAAAATTAGTTCTGTTCTTTTTAGAGAGTTTATTATTATTATTATTATTATTATTATTATTATTATTATTATTATTATTTTACAGTTATGCCCCAGTAATGCCCAGCATGTGAGCGCAGGAGGTCTTCGGCCTGTAGGTGCCAGCAGAGATCTTTCATCTTTTCTTCTAGCTGCAACTCATCAACTCCACCATTTCTTCATACAATATTGTACTATTTGTTGATAAAGTAAAGAAGAAAGGAACAACACGATGAACTGTATTTCCTCCCCACTGTAGATCCCCAGAGATTCAGTGAATCGGTGAATCGTCTTCGCATTTGATTCTTTTGGTGTGATTTGTGACTCTCACCACATCAATGAGCACTTTCTCTCTTTTCCATGCCACGCCAAGACCTTTGATTGTGTTTTGTTTTTGTTTTTTTGGTTCCATGCCATATCGCTTTTGTTTCGCTCCCCGAGAAACAAAGCAGCATCTGGACAATTTGCAGAACATCTGTGCACCATGATTGCCTGCTACTTGTACTGTATACCCTCTTACACATATGTGCTCATGAGCTTAGATCACATCTGGACTGATAATGTAAACCAGCAGTGTGTGTGTGTGTGTGTGTGTGTGTGTGTGTGTGTGTGCCCTTGCAGGAAGAGGATAAATATTTAGCCCGAGTGTGAGAAGGGACTTCAGGACATTTACACCAAACTGCAGTGTCTTTAATAATTTGTTTATTTATGTTCATATCTTTCTTGGCACTCAGTGTATGATATTTATTCCTCATTCCTTCCTTTCTCTCTCTCTCTCTCTCTCTCTCTCTCTCTCTCTCTCTCTCTCTCTCTCTCTCTCTCTCTCTCTCTGTTCCTGTTCCTTTGCTTCCTCTGTCTCCATCACACTGTCTCTTTCTTTCTCTGACATTCTGTCTCTATCCCAAGTTCTCTCTCTCTCTCTCTCTCTCTCTCTCTCTCTCTCTCTCTCTCTCTCTCTCTCTCTGCCTGCATATGGAGTTATGGAATCATTCCATCCCTTAACTCCGAATCTGTTTATTATAGCGTCAGTGCACACTGTCTCCACTTGTTGATTTATGCCTCCACTCACCAAGCAGCTAACTTTTAAAACGAACTAGAAGGTATTCAGGTCGTCAACGCGAACACGAGTCCGTCTCTCGTCCTCTTTTACAGTTCTCTCGAGACGTGCGCCCTCTTCATCCGTGAGTTTCGCAC
The DNA here is from genome assembly GCF_001660625.3 of Ictalurus punctatus. Lineage (NCBI taxonomy): Eukaryota > Metazoa > Chordata > Actinopteri > Siluriformes > Ictaluridae > Ictalurus > Ictalurus punctatus. The sequence goes on from NC_030420.2 coordinate 2,034,014, forward strand.
ATTCCACACATCTCGAGGCAACTTTATGGTCTTATTCTTATTCGTTCTATTTTATTGTCTTTTATTGTGTGGAAAACATACAGAAATATCGACTTATTTGACATCAAACTTCATGCTTCATAAAACAGCATACAGTAGAAACTGAATGATAATGTTAGTGTTGTTGTGTCGATGTTCATTTTAGGGAAATCGACGCCCTCAGAATTCCTACATCCCATTTTACTTCCTGTTGAACTTCCTCGTTGTAGCTCACCGCAGCTTCCTACGACGCGAAGTTCAGCTGGTGGGATTTTCAGTGTTAATATTGACATTTAGCGTACAACATGCTCACTGCAAATCAATTTATTCCAATATAATACCATCCTGTAAAGGGTTGCCAGGTCTTCCACCCCTAACCTACACCTAGAGCTACATACACCACACAAAAGACCTGAAATCAACCAAGTATCTGCAATACGAATATTTATCATCGGCTAGTGCGGGTGATATCATCCGCTCCGATAAAATCGTCCTTTCCCTTTCCTAATCTTTGGCACAGAAACGCTTCTGTACGCCGTCGACACGCTGTCTCTTTGCACTTACACTTTGTTTGTCGCAAACCTATGTTTGATTCCATTTAGTTGCGATTATTCGCTTTTAAAAGCCCCGAACATGCTAAAAGAACGTTTGTCATTTTCAATCAACCCCAAAAACGAATGATAAAATAATAAATCGTCACCCTGGCAACCCTGCATTTATTCATTATTAATGTTAAGGCATGACGAATAATCAGTGATAATCAATTTAACGAACTAGCGTCGATTCTGAATTAGCACAGCCACCGTAAACGTTAATAAACAGGAACACGACAGTCAGGATGACACAAAAAGTTCCTGAGCACGTACACTGCCGGTCAAAAGTTTGTGGACGCTCGATCGAGACGTTTCTCACGATCTTAAAAAGCTTTTGATCTGAAGGTGTGCGTGTGAGGAAACGTGCGAAATCGGTGTCGTGGACGGGAATATCATCGTGCCGACGGTTTTGTTTCTTTCATTGTCAAACGAACGTTTTATTTACAAGGAAACATCGTTTTAAACGGACGACCCGGAGAGAAATATTCGGAAAAGCAGGAGATAAGAAGATAAGATGGACTCCTTTAGTACGGTTTAAAAAGCATCTCGGGGAAATTCCTCAAGAAATCGCTTGAGAAAATGCCGAGAATACATTTCTGGGAATTCTCAGCGAAAAGGGCGTCGACTTTGAAGATGCTAAAATATTAAATTATTTCGATTTATTCTGGATTTTTTTTTTGTTTGTTTGTTTTGATGACTTTTATTCCTATTCGAAAATGTGCGATAAAATGTGAGTATGAAATATGAGTGTCTAAACCTTTGACCGGTAGCGCAGGTTTGTTTGTATGTTACGGAAGCCCTGAGACGCCACGCGTTATTGTTTCCTGTTTTCTCGTGATCTCCACGTAACAAAATGGCCGACGTGCATGTGACCCCGGTCGTATTCGCAAGGTTCGGGAGGTTCTTCCTGGAGAAACGATGTCGTGATAAAAGAGCTGTTTGTTCTGTGGAGATCAGGAGAAAATGAAGTCGTTATGTGATTAAGAAAACAAGAAAAGGTGGGGGGGGGGGGGGGGGGTGGGGGAGGGGGGCGATACGTGGCTGCTTCGAGCTCTTCCGTAAGCTACTTTAAAAAGAAATCGTAGTCCAGAGAATACGGCGTGTTGTCGGTCCGTGTTCACTCAAACCTCTGCGTCAGTCCAAACCCCTCCACCTGTTGGTTCGAGTGTGTAGCTCACACACACTCTTGGTCTCCTGAGGCCCCCGAGGCCCCCACACGAACGTCTTGGTGGTTTTGGTTTTACGAGACAGACACCCCCAGCACTCAGAGCTCATTATTTTAGGGCAGAGCCCGGTTGTTCCTCTGGGCTCCGTTTTCAAGATGTGCCGACTTCCTCTCCTGTCCAAGCTCGGGGGTCTTTCCGGCGCAGGTTTTACGGATCTTTTGTCAAAGCTGACTCCGTCGGCCCGGTGGCATTCGGGCGTGCGAGGCGTTCGGGCGCGACGGCCAAAGGGGGGGCCGTAAAACGACGGCAGGACACACGGCGAGGGCGAAGAGCGTGCGCGTGCGAGTGTACCGGGGAACGATAAAGCCGGCGCCGGGAGAGTCAGCCTCCTCGTGCTTTTGCTTTCTGGGTTTCTGACGTGAGCAGCTCCAGATTTGAGCTTCGTCGCCGGTGCGTTCTGCCTTTCCTCGAAAACGCACTGACGCGCTTCCGCCGTGAGTCGAGGTGCGTCACCTGACTTTCCAGGAAGTCCCTCTTCTCCTACAGCGCTACGTTCCTCAGCGACGTCGTAACCGTTCTCTCTTCCACCATGTCGTTCGTGCTGTTCTTTCTCAACAAGCTCGTTCTGGCTGCCTCGGCGCCTTTCGCAATTATCGTCGTCTTCTTCCGTCTCGTGCTTTCGCTCGCTTCCTGTCTCCGTCGTAACGACGTCTCCTACGACGTCAGGCGCTCCGTTTCCTCCTGTAACGTCACGGTTTCCATTGTCCTCGTCATTCCACACATCAGGACGTTCTTGAATTTGATTCTCCCCGATCTTTCGCTCCGTTCCAGCGGCGTCCAACACGTCGTCCGCTTCTTTCCTGTTGGGAAATAAGATCTATAACCGATCGCTGCGTTGCAGTCATTTTAAGGCTTTACACTCTTTCCAAATAGTCCTCCAGCGTGTGTGTGTGTGTGTGTGTGTGTTCTAGAAATGTACTTTATAAACGTATAAACGGATTCTATAAACGTATCACAAAAGAGTGAGCGTGTGAAAAGTCTCGTCCTCGCCAGAGCCTCGAGCGTCACGAAGAAAACTTCGCAGTGTAGCGAAATGCTATGAGGGCGGCCATCTTGGCCATCCACTATCACATCGTACCATAAAATATTGTGATTTATTACCATCGTTGCGTATTCGATTACGACCGATGACACTAACTGTACACGGCAGCTCGGACGTGTACCCCTGCGCAACCTGAAACACTCGCTTCTATCCAAATTCCTGACTGTGTTACCTGTAATAAAATCTGCAGCCCTAGCACCGACATGGCCGCGTTGACGTTATGGCCTCCGGGGTGATGTAGTCGTGTCGGCGCTAACATGATTTCCAGGCCAGCTGGATGTCCTGCTCTGAGCTGGAGGGATTTCGGGTGGACGACGAGTTGAGATGTCACCGGATATCCCCACTGCAGCACGGAGGGAGTTCCCACAATGCCATTTGTTCCCCCCCTCCACCCCAAAGATAAATACACCAGCTGCTTCGTAACGGTCATTAGGTATGGACCCCGGCTCTGAGAAATCCCGCAGTGGTTTGTCTGGAATCGGGGTGGATTTAACGCGTGATAGTGACGGATAAATGCTAAACAGTTCACTCCTGAAAAATTCGGAGGTTCTCATCGGCACGCTCGAACAAACACCACCTCGCTACGTTTCAACCTGCTTCCATTCTCCGCTAATGTTGTCACGTCGCCTGGAGACACGAGCCTGTTAACCAGACTGCCAGCGAATTTTATTCTTCCTACGTCTTTCGTCTCGAGTTTATTTATAACCGTTTCTGGATGTGAAAGTGAAAAAAAAAAAAAAAAAAACCCTTTACTGTCCGTCCCTCGCGACGATATCCGTATAGAACGCTTCTTCCCCAAATCCGGCTCTCCTGTCTCCGTTTAACAGCTTAAACGCTCGTTAAAGCGATAAACAAGTCTCGACAAACCTCTCCTCGGAAAAAGGCACGGGACGGGAAGTAGCGATGCGCACGCTGGCGCCATCGAAGCGCTCCGACGTTTGTACGTACGAGTGGTTTTCGGTCAGAAGAAAAAACGCACGGGACGAGAAATCCTTTTTTAACACGCGAGGTGACCGCGTAAATATTACCGCCTGAGTCGATCAGTTATATAACGTTCGTATCGGACTGTCCGGTGTTGACACGCCCCCGACGCGAGATCGGTGGAAAACTCTCCGAGTCGTCGGCGTTGGACTTCGTAATCACGAGATTTCCGCCTCCGAACGTAGCAAGAAGAAAACGGCGCCAAAAACACGCGTTCTGTGTGAATCGCTTCCTCCAGGAGTTTGCAACATCGCAGGAATGAGCGCGAAACCGAGCAAACTCCGTAACATTCGGAGGAGCTTGCGATTTTACTTCTTTTTTTTTTTTTACATTTCAGCGCTGTGGTGTGAACATGAGTAATAACCTGGAGTCAGCGTGGGAGCTGGGCAGATACAGGTGAAGAACGGGATTTCCAGGCGAGGTGCGATCCAGCGTGTCATGGTGTCCATTTTCACAGGTTCTCCACACCATCCTGTAACCTGGAGTTCCTCCACACACACACACACACACACACACACACACACACACACTGCTATAGTCAAAAGCTTTAAACATTTCTTCAGTGTCATTTAGGAGCTTCTGATTAATAATCGTATTTCTAGACTTCTCCGTCGATGACTGATGTAATAATTTACGATTATTTATCCCTCAGTCTGAACTCCCTGCTGCAGCGCTTTGATCCCATACGTCTTTGATCCGACATCAGCACTTGAAAAGGTTCCTCAGGTCGGTGATAACGATCCTGAAGCCTGTGCATCTTCTAGAGGGTGGATCAGCAGCTATAAAGATCGCAGCTGTGATAACGCGCAACAAGTGCAACTTCCTATAGTGAGAATTAATTAAAAATAAATAAATAAATAAACAATTACATAATAATAATAATAATAATGCACTGAGCTGTATATGTATGCTATACTCATCCTCATCCCCATCCTCATCCTCAACTTCCTAGCAATTGAAGTCTGACGCTTGAAGGACAGGAAGTAGAAATGCGCATGCCGGCGTTGTTTATCCAGCAGCGTACGAATGAAATCTACTCGTAAATCGGTCACGGAGGCGTTCGCGGAAATGCGCATCCCGCGTTCGCTCCTGAATTCAGTGCGGAATCACGTCCGGGATTGGCTTCAGATCGCATGTGTCGCTGACATTTTGCCGACCTCGTATGCGTCCTTACATATTAACGACCGTTAAAGAACGTGACCCGAAACAAATCCATGAATTACGACGAATAAAAAGAGAAATAGATTAAAAAAAAAAAAAAAAAAAAAAAAGTTAGGAAGAAATGGCACCCTGTGGAAGGTACTCGACTCTCTGCAGAGGCCGAGCTGCATCACCGGAAGATTCCGTGACGCTGCTTTGTCATTATAATCGTCAGTATAATCGTTTTTTAGCTTGCTAAAAGGTTTTCTAATGGATCAAAAATGAGCTCCGCCCCCTCTGATTTTCACCTCTTTAAAACCAAGCTTTAAAGTGTTTTAAAGTCCTGTAGCGTATTTGAAGCAACTCATCGCGTTGTTTTTTAGCGGGTAGGGGATGGTGTTAGAGATATGACCACTTCAGATTTTCATCGCACCAAGCGTCACCGTCCAGAGGAGGAAGTAACTGGAGGAAGGGGATCAGGGGAAGCCTGTACGACCCCTGAGCTAACAGCTAATGTCTCGTTAACCGTGCTGACTTGTTACTTCCAGACAGGGCCGTCCGGGGGTAAATACCCGATGACTGACGGCATGCGAGTGTTGGTTTTAAGGGGCTGTTTATCGGTGCGGCTGTCAGATGGGAAGATCCGGTCCCGTCTCAAATGGCGGACTTGTTTACTTTGGAAACAAACATTAGGATTGCACAAGTGGGGGAGGGGGAGGGGGGGTTACTTTACTTAACCCACGTGTGCTTGATTCAGTTCCGTTAATGGACGTGAGAAGAACATTCTTTAATATTCCAGAGGTCATGTTTTGTTCATTTTGCCCTTTGTGAGCACCAAGGCGAAGTGTTTAAGTGTTTAAAAACACGACTCGTGGGTAAAAACACGGTAGTGGTGTGACTTACAGGATAACCCCGCTGCGAACACGTCGAACACAACGAGCCGGACCGGAGCCGGAAGACACGTGGCTGGTAATTAGTGAGCATGAAGTACCAGAAATACCTGGTGAGAGCGGATCAACGCCGCTCCGTCCCGCCGGAGCAGTGGAGGGTCGGGTGTCCGACGTCGCCATCGCTCTCGTCCTCACCACACCGCTCCGTGCTCTCTTTTTCTCCTCTCCCGTTTTCCCGTGTTCGTCCAGGACGGCGTTAGCGGTGCTCGCTCCTCTCCCGCTCTCTCCGGCCTCGTCGGGTTTCTCGTGTTCGGATTTATTGCCGCAGCGCTCGGGTCTCAGGGACAGAACGCACCGCTTTCCACATGCTTGTGCAGAAGATAAGGGAGCGGTTGGTGTTATCATATCATTTACAAAAAGATCGGACAGAATCTCGAGGGCGGCCATTTTGGGTCGACGTCATTGTACTCGCTACTTTTCACTACGATTCTGTTGTTTTTACACTTAAGTCAGAGATTAGGATTATTCTCAAGAGCGTTTCTGAGAAGGTCTCAGCTAGTCTTGGAGATGATAACGGTAGTCGTGGTAGCAGCTCCATAGGAGAGTGCTGTACTGCCCGATAACGTTTTTCAAAATGGCGGCTCTGTGACTTGAGTGATGATTCCCCTGAAATTTCCCTCAGCAATGAAAACAATGTATAGGATCAGGCATTCGTTACGTCACTGTACCGTACTGTCCAGACTGAAAAGCAGTATAAGTCTATAAGACGTTCATACTAGATGACACCATCAGAACATTTCCTGTAGATGCCCGTGTTCTTACCCATGAGCGACCCGTTCGTCCGAGTAACCGGCGACGCCATTCCCGAGCCCGCATGGCGTCTTCGGTGAAAAGCGCCGACAGTGTGAGGAGCCAGCAATCTGAAGTCATATTTCCTCAGCGCTTTAGGACTCGAGCCTCTCGCCTGGTCTGAAGCGTGGAGGTGAAGGTGAAGACCCTGACTTACAGAGAAGGACCATAACATGGAGGTACAGCTCCGATCGCAGGGAACGCCGTGACTCGGATTTCGCATGGCTCAAGGGCGTAGAAGATCTCAAACTAAAGAGAGAGAGAGAGAGAGAGAGAGAGAGAGAGGAAGTATCTGTCACTCCAGAGGAAGGGTTGATGTACAGTGTGCAGAACTCTACATGCTGTTTCATATTACTGACCGAAAAATATCCCAGGGTCCATGTCAGCGCAGTACAGTGAGTGTTAGCACAGAGTGATGAAAAGGCTGGATGGAATGCTACGCCATCAGATATCCATTAGCTCATCACGCTATGCTAACAAGATTTATTTTCCTCTGCATGTCCGGAAATCGAACGTGCTTCCTGCTGGCAGATGAGCTGAAATGTTGATCTATGACCTACTGTTTGCACGCAAAGAACAATTTCAGAGTTCTTCTCGATCTCCTTCTCGATTGTTTATTCATCTCCCGCGTTCCCGTGACGTTCCCGTGACTGAGAAATGTTGTACGTCGAGACGTTCTCAGAACGTGCAACAAGGCGCCGAGGTTGACCGTTTGTAGGACCCACGTCAGGAATTCCTAATCCCTAGCACCGTAATAGGACCGTAACGGATGTTCGGCTGGGAAGGACGCGGCTCGGTTCCTCGTGTGTTCTCCGCTTCTCCAGAACCCTCCACAAGAAGGTTCTTTAAATTCTCGGAACTTGAAAACCACCCACGACGCACCAGCGAGAAAGGAAACGCATCACCTCTGAGAGAATGCGTACGTCTGGAGGGAGGCCAGTCCTGAACTCCACGTCTGTTCTCTACAGAAATGGAGTGTGTTGATTTGGAGTTACTGTAATTTATGGCTGGGATCTGGACGTGATTGTGGTCTGGCTTGATCCTATCTGCTGCTTTACCGGAGAAACCCGGCTGAGGATTAGCGACGATCCTTAAAATCTAAACGACACGTGAGCTCACGTGTACGGCATTCATGGCGTAATACACACACACACACACACACACACGAGAACGAGGCGATTCGATACGTGAATAAATCCATCCCGAGTGTTCGAGGTGTTTCGTTTTAGTCCACTTTAACACGGCGGAACCTCAAAATGTCTCTTATCATCACTCAAAACGCTTTTTTTTCAAACCCGGAGTCGAAAAGCGTCAATTTTTGCGTTAAATTACAGTTAAGGTGAGATAAAATCACGTGATCATGTGACCTCTGCTCTTCCACTATAGCAGAACTTCTCGCCATTTTCTTTATTTTTCATTTTCTTTTTATCGCATGAATAAAATTTGTACGGAAAATCCATTCACAGTACAATAATCACAATATAGCACATAACTGATTACCACTCACATACGATACGAACGTGTTTTTACCTGCAGCGGGTTCAGGAGTGCGTGTGTCGTGTTAATGGTTTAGTCCGTCGCCCTTGTTGCCGTGGTAACAGCAAGTTTAAAGCCCAGTGTGTGTAGGTGATTGAGTTCTGCTGTAGTCAATGGTTACACAAACACAGTGAGTCTGATACTATGTGTGTGTGTGTGTGTGTGTGTGTGTGTGTGTGTGTGTGTGTGTGTGTGTGTGTGTGTGTGTGTGTTCAGAGATGTATTTTTGTCTCTATATGACATTTGAGTGTGTGTGTGTGTGTGTGCGTGTGTGTGTGTGTGTAGGTGATTGAGTTCTGCTGTAGTCAATGGTTACACAAACACAGTGAGTCTGATACTATGTGTGTGTGTGTGTGTGTGTGTGTGTGTGTGATCAGAGATGTATTTTTGTCTCTATATGACATTGAGTTTGTGTGTGTGTGTGTGTGTGTGTGTGTGTGTGTGTGTGTGTGTGTGTGTGTGTGTGTGTGTGTGTGCATGTGTTTGTCATTTACTTCTGCTTTTATTCTGTGCACATTCCTCACCCCTGGGCCTCACAATTTCACCATAAACTATAAAATTGTTAAAAAAATATCAGTAAAATGGTATAATTATGAAACACACACAGTGTGCACGTGTGTGTGTGTGTGTGTGTGTGTGTGTGTTTCCCACCTGTCCTTAAACCGTAGTTCACGACAAAGACTCCTTTCGCTTCACGTTCCAGTAATAACATTAATAATAACAGTAATGTTGATTATGATGTTTTGTGTAGCTCCGCCCACTTCCGGGACGCGACCCGGTGCTCCGAGTTCTCCTCGCAGTCTCGACCGTCTTAAGCGCTATCCCAGACCTGTAAATCCCACGACATCCCAGAACATCGTCTTTCTTTATCCAAAACCTTTCCAGCACAAACTCCCATAATCCTCCAGGGCCTGATCAAGCGTCCATGAATCGGCGTTAACCGTGAGCGACGCGACGTCCTTAACGAGTGCGCTTGGGAAAAAACGAAGCTCACGACGAGGAACATCTAACGCTCGGAACTCCGCTCGACGTCTTTTATTCATTAAACGTTAAAGAAGTCGTTTAACGTACACTTACACGTAAACATCTTCTACATCGGATATTCTTCGGAGGAATTTCCCCCAACAGTGCCAGCTGTTTCTACACGGATGAAATCCTCTCATTTATTATCAATTAAACTTGTTATAGACCTTCGAAAGATTATTTTCTCTTCATCTATACACATACGGAGCGCGCGTTCAACCGACACGGAAAAAAACCCGGTTTATATTAACGCGCTTGTTCTAATACGTTATCGTTTCTATAGCGACAGCTCGTTCGCATGGCCGACGCCCACATAAACGACCCGTCGATACGGTGTGTAAGGAGAAATGTCTTCCTTTTGTAAGCATTTACGGAAGGAGTCTCCAGTGTCGGCGCTTTGTGTCGTAAGTTATTAGTTTGATGATGTCATCAGGACAGAGGAGTTTACACGGTAGCGTGACAGGAGAGAGAGAGAGAGCGAGAAAATAGAGCGGCGATGGCGTGACGAGTGAAGGAACGACTCTGTACAGCTGCTCTAACGTAAGTTAGTAAGAGCAGTATGGGGGTGAATACTTATGCAAACGTACTCAAAATGTACAAATGACAAACCAGTAAAGGAGCTGAAATAAAAACGACGACTCCGGCTGTCCTTCTGGACGGAAGGGACACGAGCGATCCCTCCGTTCGTGTGTACGAGTTGAGTGGAGGTGATGAAGCTGGGCGGATCCCTCGGGAGATCCGTCTCCAGCTCCTCCTCTTTTGTTCTTTAATCTCTGAATCATTTACAGGCTGCCTCGCTCCGCCCGAAGGCCGAATCAGAGCTCCGAGAAGACGCGTTATCGTTGACCTTGGACGAGCGGGGACCCGGGCAGGGTGCTATCGGGGTTATCTGCCGCGGTATCGGGTATCGGGTCGACATTTCATTTTACAGAGTCACTGTTTATGGAGAGGAAACACAGCCACGGAGCCTGAGGGCCGGATCGCTCGTGTGTGTGTGTGTGTGTGTTTATATAATTCACGTCGATCTGCTGGAGGTACTGTATATAAATGTTGAGAGAAAGGTTTAATAAGATTTGAGCCATTTCTCAATAGTAAGACTATGAAATACAGCTTTTCACTCCTAGGAGGAATGTTTATTATTTTTTCCCGCAGTTTATTTCGTTAAAACGAAATTCGCAGAGGGACACGCACGCTACGCGGAAAACCTGACGCGCTGCGCTTAGCCCTGCTCGCTAGTCAGTTCGGAGAAGAAGCTCGTCGCGGGCTTTTGTTCTGTTCTGTTTTGTTCCTTCTATAAATATATTACGAATAAACCGATAAACATACTTTCGCATTTTATCGAAAAAGCATTATTATTATTATTATTATTATTTATTATTATTAACCCTCGATTACGAACGAATCTATTCGGAAATTGTTGGTAGGAGCGCCTGGTGTTCTTAAAAATCCAGTCCGTTCGGCACAACGTTCCTGTCCTACGGAATCGGATTCGTTCGTGAATCACTC
>NC_030420.2:2057317-2212317 GCF_001660625.3 Ictalurus punctatus
TAATCCTTCTTTCTTTTGACGGCTGCCTTGGTGTGTGTAAGCGTGTTGGCGGCGCACTAACACGAAACCCTCGCTAGTGGAAATATCGTCGCAGGGGTTTCAGTATTAAACGCCGCTGAGTGATCATTTTTTAGTAAAGATGAACTTACGGGGCTTCGGCTCAGGGTCTTCGAAGCGTCGATGTAAAGTTAAAATAAACGTCTGCCTCGTTAATGACACTTACGCATGCAGAGTTTTTAACGCGAGTTTCATTTTGTCCTTTTCTGCGACGTTTTCATTCTCTGGCACGGTCGTATCTGGTTTGACCGAAAGCAGAAGCGATGTATTTGCCCACGCGTAGATCTTCCCTGCGATAAGAGCTTGACACGTGACTGGGGGAGTCGTTTGTTATCCATCCAACGGGGAAAACCCTGAGGAATGAATCGTTCCTTCGGAGGGACTTCGGTAAGAATTCCTCCAATTCTTCCACATAACTAGTGACATCTGTCTCAATCCAGCAGTCCAAAAGACGCCATTGTGTTTCCTTCAATAGTCCTACACTGTGTGTGTGTGTGTGTGTGTGTGTGTGTGTGGTCACAAAGGACGTCGTTGTTCCGATTAGCAGCGTTCTGTCTTCCAGTTGCGTTCACATCCAAACAACAGAAGCTAATAAGTGCTGCCTGATTAACTTCAAAACCAAAAACAGACAATGAAAACTCCTTAATCTTCAAATCCTCTTTGTTACTTCACGTATCTGTTATAAATCTGTTAACTTAGCAGATAGCATCGATATCAAAACAACGTTTTTGGACTAAAATCGAAGTTACACAATACCTTACTGTCCCGAGTGTACTCGATCGGCCAAGACATGTTGGGAGTCATGTCGAGACTTCCTTCGCTATGTTTGCACTGGAACGCTAACACTGACATGGCTAGCGAGAGGGATGCTTAGCATCCAGTTTAGGATCGTTTAGCAAGCTGCACGTCTTAATCCTCACGCGCTCTCCTCAAATTCACGGGAAAAAACCATCGTTTCCTACCGCCGCTCCGTTCACCACGTACAATCATCCGTCGTAGCTTTTATTTAACGTGAGCTAGCACGTTCGTGCCAAACGTTAGCCCGACGTCTTCCTAATCGTGAACGGAAACGAATACGTCGGGGGAGATTTTTCAGCGGCGATCGATTAGACGCCGAAATATAAACCCATCAACCGAAATTCTAGTCTATTTTAAGAATTCGGAGTGTTATTTTGAACCGTAGATGTCGTTTTTTGTTCCCGGAATTCCGATCCGTAATTCCCGACGCTACATCACAGGGATTTCCCCCGAGAGCCGGAAGATAGGAGCTCAAGTTTCTACGTAGATCGTACACCGTCGCGCTTCAATCTGAGAAGTCCTGCTTCTCTCGTGTTAGTTACGCAGCTAAAAGGATTACCGCAAAAACACACAGAGAACACGGAATTAATAAAAAATACCTTTCGTATAGCTAGCTGTTTATCCGGCTAGCTTTCTACCGTCAGCCTACAGCTTGGGGTTTAGCTTGCTAGCTAAAAAAATAAAAGTGTGTAGTCGTTGATATGGTGAAGTTTCCTTAAAGTAAGGAGATGTTTATTCAACATATATGGAAGGAGTCTCCAGTGTCAGCGCTTTGTAACAAAGTGGTTTACGCTTTGTGTACGTAAGAGCAGGAAGTTGTTTCATGGACGTTCGACGACGTTAACAATAAATGTAAAATTGGGGGAAATCGCCGTGTTTATAAGAGGGAGGCTTTCGAGACGTCCAACCACCAACGATTGTATAAACGCTACGTTTTGCTGTGTGTATTTTATTTTTGCCCTTATTCGTTTAATGCTGTTGGTGTTTCTTCTCACCGGGGTTGAGACACGCACAGGTTGAGAAATCGTCTCTCGTTTGCTGCGACTTGCATTACAGCATGAATCTGGATATTTTGTTCTGGCTAATCACGTCCGTAACGTGATCGCGGCTGCGCGCGGATGCGCACGTCTTCGTTTCCGTGAGCCGTGAATGCCAGATGTCGCTGCAGTGAGACGCCGACAATGACGTCTGACACGAAGATGAAGAGATCCAGCTAAAAGAAGGTCAAAGTCGCGGCTGGGACGTTTTGGAAATCCCTGAATCCACATGACATCACTGGACCAAATAAATAAAGTGGGTCGGGCGAGACGTTACAGCGCAGGACCTTCTCCTTCATCTTGTCTCCTGAGGACCTCCTGCAAGATTCCAGTGATTTCCAAATGTTTTTAATGATCCGGAGGAAGGAGGGGGAATTACCAAGCGGGACGCTGGGAGGTCTCCTTCCATCATATTGCCGATGTGTGGGTTTGGACACTTCTGCATCACTCCTGTACTGAGGTCATCCTGTATTTGTGTGAGGGGGAAAATAAAAAGGCTCGGAATACCCAAGAGTGACATTCGATACTGCGTGAGCCGTGACAGGATTATTAGCATTTCTTATTGACGTTGGCTCTGGGCAGGAAGAAGTTGCAGCCTGTTACAGGGTTGGTGCAGAGCCTCGAGCGATTATTAGAAGCACACCAAAGCCAAACCACAACCCTTCCCAATCGTTTCCCAATCCCTAGAGCACATCCCGGCTGTCAATCAAACCCTGGGCACGCCCACATCTCCCACAAGAAAATTCTGGAAAGGCTTCGAGGGTGTGTCGTCCTCCCTGTTTGGAAAGAATCTAATAGAGAGGACCTCTGACCACGAAGAGCAGACGATGATTAGATCTGCATTTTCCTGGGCATGGGAATGGACATGGGGGGAAAAACCTTCAGTGTATTACGCTATTAAAGTTTCAACAAGGGGGCGGAGGGAAAGGAGGAGATGGAAAATAAATAGTTTCCCACCGGTGGGGTGAAATTGAGCGATTGATATTGAGACTAAATTAAGAGCCATTTTGTCAACATGGTCATTTTGTTTCCAGAGATACGAGAGCTAGTTTGTAAACATGGTCATTTTGATTCTGGAGATACCAGACTAAATATCAAGAGCCGTTTTTTGTCAACATGGTCATTTTGTTACCAGAGATACATGAGCCAGTTTGTAAACATGGTCATTTTGTTTCCAGAGATACGGGAGCTAATTTGTAAACATGGTCATTTTGTTTCAGGAGGTACAAGAACCGTTTGGCATCATGGTCATTTTGATTCTGGAGATACCAGACTAAATATCAAGAGCCGTTTTTTGTCAACATGGTCATTTTGTTTCCAGAGATACAAGAGCCAGTTTGTCAATACAGTCATTTTGCTTCAGGAGATACAAGAGCCAGTTTGTAAACATGGTCATTTTGTTTCCAGAGATACAAGAGCCGTTTTTTGTCAACATTGTCATTTTGTTTCAGGAGATAAAAGAGCCAATTTGTCCATGTGGTCATTTTGTCTCAGGAGATACAAGACAAAACTTTTAAGAGTCATTTTGTCAACATTGTGTCTCTAGACAAACTGTATGAGTTCATATATAAACAGACATTCTTTTTAATGTGATCATTCCATTCCGTCGTTAAACTAATGTGAGAATTTGTTCAAAAATAAAAGTCACGTCTCTCACAGCCAATCAGTGTTTTATTAAAGCAAGTGTTTAAATAGAAAGCCACAAGCCGGACTTCTAGCTGTAGCATTATAGCTTCGTCGTCACTATACACGGCCGAGACGTTACTTCACGAAGAAGACCGCGCCCTCATTTACGAGCCATCCCATAAGCTATTATGCGAGAACGTTAACAAAGTTCTGGGGTAAGCCTTCACCATCTCCAGCCAGTAGCCGGATAACCGGGTGGGAATCGGATACGACTCCGTTAGGAAAGGATCAGAAAATCCGAAAGGATAAAATTCACACGTGAATGCGTGAACGTGATCGAGCCGTCTTTATTCTGCACCACTATAAAAGAAATGGTTTCCTCACATCCGGATCCTAGAGGCACCGTGGTAACGGAGTTGAAGTTTATTTCAGTTATAGTGCAGAAAACACGGAACGTTTCACCCGCCATACGTGAGTCATACAAAACAGACACGCTTATAGAAACTCATCCAGGAGTTTAACGAATGTTTACTAGGAGACGTAAAAAAAAACAAAAAATTACAAAAAAAACACAAAAAAACCCACACCCTTATTGATCTAACAAACAGCTCTGTCGCTAACGGTCTCCGGAAATATCTACAGTGCAAAAGTCAATTATATTTTACAAACTTTATAGCGTAAATGAGTCATTTACATACACTGATACACCCTTTTTAATACAAGTACCATAAACATCTTATAGGTTTATTAAAATATTATTTATTCTCACAAAATATATAGATTTTTTAAATGTTAACCTTCTTAACGCTGTGTAGCATCATCATTTAAATGTCGGAAGAATTCATTTTTAATGTGCCAACCCTGAATTTTCTCATTTTTCCACTTTCCAAACCACTTTTTTGCGGCACGAACTACACGACGTTGCTCTAGTCGGCATTCGTCGAAGGTCAGAGAGAGTTCGCTTCCCTTGTACGGTTATTATAATCTTCTTTCTATGTATTCCCCTCTTTAAAAAGTCAGATTTCCTGAATTAAAGGTCGAACGCTTTTCCGAGCGTCTCACTGACCCACAAAGTGAAGGTTATAAGTGAGCTGGTGTCCGTTGTCCCAGGCATAGAGCACCTTCTCTTTAGGATTGTAGTCCACCTGGGTGACGAAGGCGTACTCGTTGGTGAACGGGAGCCGCGGCGCCGCCTCGCTGTTGGTGTGCGTGTCATAGGCGTACGCCACCTCGCCCTCTCTCTGGTTGTACACGTCGATGGCGTACAGCACGCCGCACACGACGAAGCAGTTGCCGTACGTGTTGCGCTTCAGGCGCGTCCTCCACGTCGTCTCCTTCTTGGTGGACAGGTCGCTCGGGTCCAGCTTGCTGATGATGATCACCTCCTGCTGCGAGTAGTCGTAGTCCATTGCCGGGTAGATCACCCAGAGGCCGCTCTCGTCCACGGCGAAGTCGATGTCCGAATGGCCGCGCCACTTCCACGGCGTCGTGTCCTCGTAGACGACGTCGTGAAGCAGCGTCCACGCCGCCACGTAGCGCATCCGCAGGTCGTACTTGATGATGTTCTTGGTGAAGGCTCGGTTGTAGTAGAAGGCGCCGTTGTAGACCACGTGACCCGTTCCTATCCAGTTATACGGGAGCTTGTAGAGGTTACTCCAGCGACCTACGATCAGATACAGGAAGTGAGTCAAAACGTCTGCACTATGATTTCACCTGTAAAGTCTACTAGAGTGAGATTTTGGAACAACTTGGAAGCTTGGAATGATAAGACTCTGTCTAACATTTTGGGAAAAATTTGTGTATATACAGCGCCATAGATAAGTATTCACACCCCCTTTCTTAAACCCTTTCATACTTTGTTACAACCTGGAACTGAAATGGATGTAATTGGGATTATGTCATGAATCAACACAATATAGCCCATAATATAGGGGTGGGGCACTGGGGGGGTTGTCAATGTAATTAGTAAATTTTGTACAAATAAAAAAAAAATATATCAAATGAATAGAAATGAGTGCTACATTTGGCAAAAAGCCAATGCTGAGAACACTATCACCACTGTGAAGCATGGTTGTGGTAGCATCGCTGGTTCTTCTCCTCTTTACCCACTGACTTTTGGTAGATGGCCTCGTCTTGTGTCGCATTGTGCCGTATTCGCTCCGATTTTTAATAACGGGATTAATGCCGCTCTGCGGGATGTTCGAAGTTCGGGATTTACCTCATAACCAAACCCAGGAGATTTGGAGCGGTTCCTACCTTGCTTAAAATTGTCCAGGTTGCGAAACTCCACCAGGTTGTTGCCGTAGTAGTAGTTGGTGACGTAGATCTTGTTGTCCTTGGCGACAGGGTCCTTCATCCACGCGCCTTCGTTACGCCCGTAGCTGTGGTGCTTCTCCGGCATCTCCACCGAGGCGATGGTGCCCTCACACTCCAGTGGTTTAATGTACACTGAACAGAGTAACCACACACACACACACACACATTTACACAGTGTTGTTGGATAGAAAGTTTTTGGGAGGTGGGAGGAAACTGGAGAACCCAGAGGAAACCCACGTGTCACCTGTCTTGTTAGAGCCGGGTTGTGCGTTCTTCAGCGACGGTGTGACGGTGATGGTGCGTTTCTCCATCTCTGGGTCTGACTCGGTGGAACTTGTGGTGAAAAGCTCCTCATCGCTGGTGGTTGTTTGTGTGTGTGAGGCAGCTGTTGTTGAAGCAACAGTTGTTGTTGTTGTTGTTCTTGTTGTCTTTGGCAGCACAGGAGTGGTGCCCTCGATGGCCTCCAAGACGAGTTCGGAACCTCCCTTGTCCTCGATTTGGTGCACGTTGTGGGCTTTGGCTGTGTTTTCTTTCAGAGACAAAGGAAGGAGGGAGAAAAGGATTACGACCGAGAGTTCAATGTTTCACCCCGTAGCATCAGAGATTCCACTTCAAAAGCGCTATTGATTATTTATGAGATGTTGCGCTCGTAGTAACTTCCTGCGCTGTAACCGAGTCTATCCCCGCGGTGTTTGCGTTTTCAAGCCGAGCCGGTCTCATGTCGCGCCATGCAAAACACATCTCCGCGAAGACAATGTCGGGGGAGCGAGCCTAATCTGAGCCTGCTCTTCCTGCACCGATGGGGGGGCTCCGTCTGGAACATTAACCACGGGCTCGATGAGAGCCAGACATAAATACAGCAAAACATTATTGTGCATTCAAGTCAAAGAATCCAATTACAACATGACTCCAACAGCGCAAGACAAATGAAGAAACCACTTCAGGGAAGAGGAACAGCGGATCTAAAGCATCTCATACTGAAGACCACGGCGTGCCTTGAAGCTACATGAAATATCACGAGATGTTTGAAGTTCTTCAGGAAATGTAGAATATTCACAGTATGAGAACTCGGTAGCGTTGTTTTTGGTATACTGGATTACATATCTATATATATATATATATATATATATATATATATATCTGGGTTACTGATCGGAAGGTCGAGGATTCAAGCCTCAGCACTGCCAAGCTGCCACTGTTGGGCCCTTGGGCAAGGCCCTTAACCCTCTCTGCTCCAGGGGGCGCTGTATCATGGCTGACCCTGCGCTCTGACCCCAACTTCCTAACATGCTGGGGTACGCGGAGAAAAGAATTTCACTGTGCTGTAACGTCTACGTCATCAATAAAGACTCATTATATAACAATAATAACAATTTGCTTATGTGAATGAGCTTAATTTCGGTCTTGTGGCCACAATCTGCACTCCAAAGCTGGAATAAATGGTGACTTGCAGTATAAAGTGGGCGGGGCTTTTGGTGCGTTGAATATAAGAGATTCCGATCACGTACGGCGAAGCGTAAACTCAGGATTATCACGCAGCCAAGTCGTATTAGCATATTATCATTTTTCTTTCGCTAGGCATGACAGTTTGCCTCTCCTGCATTAAAGCCAGAGACTACGGGGTCGTTTCTTCTGCCTCGGAGCAGTTCTGCTGTTCACAATTACCTCTAACGGCTCTTATGAGGAGAAAATACAAGCGCACAGGGATTATGGACGAGGTTTTATAGAGCGTGTTTTAGAGAAGCAGGATGCCTAAAGCAGATTTCAGCGCATTATAAAACCTCACGGAGGGCGTGGCCCAGCAGGGGGGTGTGGGGGGGTGGGGGGTTTGTGACTTCCTGGCAGTTCTGAATAACAAGTGGCAACCGGAGGTGTTTCGAAGCTGTTCGGCACCGGTAATACACGGCTATCCCTTCCGCTTTCGAATTAACGCCGATTGGGTTCGTTATTATCCTTAATGAAAAACGCAACTACAAATCGGTACAGTGAGAAACTCGCTTACATTAAACACAGAACTTTCGAAACCAGATCTTCCGCCATCGTCCTGTCAGTCAGCTCGCGTCGCTCCCGTCACGTGATGAATGAAGTCTGACTCCCGCTGATCTGTGCTGCGGCTCAGTTTTTAACTGTAGTGTCCGTTCTCTAACCGAACTAAATGATTTTTATCACTATAAACACTCAAAGCGACAGTGGGGGCGGTGCCACAGTGGGGAAGTGATGTAATCGGTGTGCGGCCCCAGCACCGGGAACGCTGGGAACACCGACCATCGCGACAAGCCTGCCCCAAAGCTAACATCGTTTTAATGAAAGCAAGCTGGGTGATGGGATTCATTTAGGTAACAACGAAAGACTTGGCGCTGGTTCTTTAAACAGCATGAGAAGTCAGGAACTCATAACGGAGTGAGTGATTCACGTGGATAAGTGTGTGTGTGTACTCTATAAACTTCCATCGCACAGATAACACACACAGACAAACAAAGGCACCTCTGTCTCCTTTGGACGCGCTGTCCGTCTCTGACTCGTCCGTCCTGGTGGCTTTGTAGTAGGTGATGCCCCTGATGACCCCAGGCTGGTGACCCGCCGGTTTGCTCTTGGGGGTCGGCTCTGGTTTAGCAGGTTTGGGCGTCTTGGGAGGCGGAGGCTCCTTTTTGGGTTTGACGGGTTTCTCTTTGGGAGGCTTTGGAGGCGATTTATCCACCGGGGACTTTTTGTTGGGGGGTTTTACTGCCTCTTTGCCCTTCTTGCTGTCGGTGGCCTGCAATCATACATGAGCCGGTAATCAGTCACAGGACTTTCAATAGCTTGCAAGTGAATGCGAGTGATGACGGTCTCTAGTGAACAAGGGGTTCATTTAAGGTTAAAATACCGTGAAAAGAGAACATGCAAATGAGATCGCTCGTAGTTTGTCTCTTGTGGGCGTGGCCGGTACAGCTTTTGTGTTTTTTTGTTGTTTTTTTTACGTCCAATGAGAAAAGGTAGTACTTCCGTATAAATCTATAGCTTTTAAAGCCTACTAACTCGCTAACGAGTGGGAAAATCGGTTGACTGATTTACGTCACATGCTCGAGTTAGCAAAACAAGCTAACTGTACTTGCTACGTTCTGAAATGGTGGCTTCGTTTTACGTAGAAAACAGAAACAAACGACTGCCTGCATTTTATCTGATTGTTAGTGTGAACGTATTAATATCGATAACTGATCAATAAGTAATTAACTACTCATTAATAACAGTTCATAGCTGTTATATATCTGTAATATGTTCATGCGTGTCTTTGAAATATTGGTTTGTGTTCACGCATAATAAAGGTCACATGACCGGAGACGCACTCTGACTACACTTTAGCGCGACGTCGTATTTGTATTTTGTGTGTTAAGTGTGTTTTGAGTGTATTTCGTGTGTTCGTCAGCGTCACCTGTGCCTTGTTGTCTGTCGTTTCTTTCTTCAGCAGCTGCACTCCCAAGCTGGAGATTTCTTTCTTAATGCTCACCATGATGTCCGAGTAGTTCTCGTACTTCTTCAGCTGATTGGACAGGTTCACGACGCTGTCTCGAACGAAGTCATTCTCACGGCTCAGGTTCGTTTTGATGGTCTGCGGGGGGGAAAGGATCGAACCGCTTTTCTATTTTGTCCAATATTCCATCTAAATCCGTCCGCCCGTCCATCCACCTGCCCATCTTAACCCGCTGTCATTCTTTAATCCGAGGGCCCGTTCACTCGTCCGCCCATGACATGTCTCCCTCCGTTCTCTCCGGCGTTCATTCGTTCATTTACTCCTTTTCTTAATTTTCATTCATCCACTAGTCATCCTTTCATCGTGATATCTGTTCATTCACTCGCACATACTCAATACTCAATAACTCCTTCATTTCATTCATATTCTGCTCTTTCACATATTACGTAATCATCGGGTCCGTTTACTCCTTCATTCGTCCATTCATTCGTTGTTTATTCACCGATTCGTTACGTTTGTTCACACGTTCATTGATATATCCGTTCATTTATTCTTGCACTCCCTCGTTAATTGCTTCATTCATAATCCATCCATGCAGGAATGTATTAAACAATGCATTCGTTTAGATAGATAGATAGATAGATTAATTTACTAATGAATTACTTCATCCATCCATCCATCCATCCATCCAATCCACCCGTCCATTTGTTTACTCACTTATTCATTACCCCACCCGTCCATTCACTTTCACTTGTTATATGAATCTCATTGACACATGTAGTCACACATGTAGTCAGTCACCTCATCCGCTCATTCACTCATTCGTTACACCGTTTATTCATTAATCCACCTTTTCATTTACTTCTCCATTAGTCCATCCACTCCTTCGGTCATGCTTTCATTAATCCACCTGCTCACTCCATACTTCCATTCCTTCATTAATCCAGCCATGCATTCACTCAGTCATTTTCATTTACCCGTTCGTGAATCCGTTCATCCAATCCAACCCCGTTACCCGGTTTTTTTATTAACGTTAGATCGTTACTCACCGCCTCCAGCGTGTTCATCTGAGACACGACTTTATTCATGTACGCATGAACCTTCATCAGATCCATACTGTACAACGTCCCCTCCAGCAAGTCCACCATGGAATGCAGCTACACACACACACACACACACACACATATACATATATACATATATATATATATAAGATGTGTCTGGATGGACAGGCTGTTATCAATGATCCAACTTCCTTTTACAAATCCAGCCGTTGTTTTGAAATCCTTCCTAAAAACATCCTGATGTTATCGGGGAGCCCAGCAGGAAGCTGCGAAGGAAACGTGAGGCGAAACGTCTGTAACTCGAACCTGATGCGTCCCTCTATGAACTCTTTCCTCTTTATTAGTGGCACGGACTGTCTTCCGGGACCAGAAGTGGCACGGTGTACGAGCGTAGGAGTACTGCGTAAAGCATTACAGACCCCTGTTTGTATAGTTAACTTTTTGTCTCGTTAACGTTGCCACGCTTCAGCACTCCTGAGCCTTTCGCTACCGTTTGCTACTTTTTTCAAGTTAAGCATGGAGTTGTAATTAGAGATGGCGCGATGTCGCTTATCGTGTTCCGATACCGGCAGGGATGCAGAATATCCTCGGCAGTCTGATTGAATGAAAAGCGTAAAACGTGACCTCATCGTGACCTTAGGGAACCGTGAGAGTGTGAAGGGAAGATAAAGCGAAGCTTCTCGTCGCGTCCGCAAAAACGAGCAGCAACATGTCCGTTCGGTCCAAACGGAGGAGAACGCGAAGGACGTCGTGACCTGCACAAACGTGAACGCACGTTTCTGACCTCATTAAAATGGTGCTTACTGTTTAAATGGGAAAAAAAGGAGCTTAAGAAAAAGGTAACGGCGTCGCTCTCAAACTACCGTAATTCCTGGAGTAGCCGGTCCACCGTAAAAACACATGCAATGAGGCTCGTGCGTGAAATGTAAGATATAAATAACACCTGCAAGAAGGCACGGAATGTGTTTTAGAGAAAATAAAAAGGATGGTGATCGTTTATGCATTACAATACATATGTATAGTATTTATACAGGTTTTGATTGACCTTTAAACTTTAATCAGGTTTCAAATGATTTCTTAGGCCAGCTTTATAAGGATTTGAGTGTAAAGATGTGTACGCCATACACATACACACAGTTATGCTTTTGTGTGTGTGTGTGTGTGTGTGTGTGTGTGCGTACCTTGAGCAGCTCGGGTGCTTGTTTCCTCAGTTTCTCCGTCCTCCACTCGTTTTCGCAGGGGTTCAGCGAAGAGGGCGGAGCGGTGCACGAGCATTTACAGTCCGATCCTGAGCTCACCGTCTCCACCGCGTAAAAATCGTCCACTTTCAGGGTCCCGTCCCGAAGCCTCGAGCACGCCTCGATGCTCAGCGGCCGCATCACACACTTGCAGCGGCAGTCCGAGCCCTCCGACGTCATCCTCACCGGCTCCACGTCGGCGAAGGCCTGTACGCAGGGGTACGAGATTAGGAGATATGCGGCTGTCTTGTTGTTTGGTATTTAGTGACTCCTCGAAGGTCATCGATTGGTTATAATCTGGAAGACGTATCTCCATTCCTAAATATTTACCCACAAGTCCAGGGACGTACGACTACATGGCAAGGTTATAGTCTCGCTTTGAACGTTTTTATATTATATATATAAATATATACATATATATATATATCACCCAGCCAACTATTTTATTTTAGATGGACTTTCTGAAGAACTCTATGCTTCTACGTGCTTCTGGTTCAAAGAGTTTTCTAGGTATTCCAGATACACAGATCAGCGAGTAAACACAGAACAGGTGCACACATTAGGAGAACGAGCCAATGACAGAATGAGAGAGATTGCTGGTAGGTTTTTAGAAACATTAGTGAGCTGCAAAAATGTTGTGTGAGCAACGTTCTAATAACATTGTGAAGCGATCCCTGTAAAGAATTACAGCAGTTGCAGGAATGTTATCTTTAGAACATTACACCCTGGCCGTCTTAGATCTTGCTGAATACTTCAATGCAGCAAGCGCTCTAGTAACGGTCTCCGTTAGCTGGCCCACGAATTCCCACCCCTATGTTCTGACTTGTATTGTAAAGTCCACTCTCAGACTCTTTCAGCCAGCACTTCAAAATCAAACAAGAGGTCTGATTATGCGCCATGTCATTCCTCCACAACACGACCTCGAGATGTGAACCCTAGGGTTTTTCTGGAAGCCATCGGAGATCAGAATCTCGGAGCAGGGCCTGGCAACATTTCGCTGAAAACGTCAACCTCATGTTCACCTCTCCTCACGAAACGCTGCCATTCAGCTTTTCACCCCAGCGATGCCTCACACACAAGCTTCGGCCATGCCAAGAATCCTGCCTGCAAATCCGTTCTTAATGAATCGTAAATCCATTTGCTTAGGAGAAGAATGAGAGGGGCATCGGCAGCAGGCTACGGAGATCCTGTAAGTATTCGCTCCCTCTGTCTTTCTCTCCATCTGCTAGACATTATATAACATCCATGACTGCTCGCTTGAGTTTTACCGTGGCGCTGGCTTTGAACTTATCCTCACAGGAACTTCCATATATTCACCATCCTGACGAGACTTGATGGAATTTGCATTTGCACCAGTACAGCTCTAATCATCTTGGACATCTCAGTACATCTCCCACGCAACCAAGTACTTTAACTATGCCATAAGGCCGTGACTGGACAGGTACGAAGGTTAACAACATCGCAGGTGCACAGGATCTCGGAGTGTATCTATGGTATGCTGAGGTCTGTATGATGAGATCCACATGCACTTCAACTTCAAAGCCACATGCTTTACCGTTACCATGAACCTACTGACAACCGAAGCGGTTTAAAATAAGCGGCCGTAAAAGTTTACGATGTGTGAAGTTCCACAAGAGCAGTTGTTTTGAAGTTTAGGCTGTTTTGAGGGGGAATGGACACAAGATGATGTCGTTTGTTTCATCAACAGCAGGAATGCGTCTTTCCAAAACATACAGAGGCCACACCTCCTTCACTAAGACTGACCGATATAGAGGCCACACCTCCGTTACTGAGACTGACAGATACAGAGGCCACACCTGCTTCACTGAGACTGATGGATACAGAGACCACACCTCCTTTACTGAGACTGACACATACAGAGGCCACACCTCCTTCACTGAGACTGATGGATACAGAGGCCTCACCTCCTTTAATGAGACTGATGGATACAGAGACCACACCTCCTTCACTGAGACTGATGGATACAGAGGCCTCACCTCCTTTAATGAGACTGATGGATACAGAGACCACACCTCCTTTAGTGAGACTGATGGATACAGAGGCCACACCTCCTTTACTGAGACTGACAGATACAGAGGCCTCACCTCCTTTAATGAGACTGATGGATACAGAGACCACACCTCCTTCACTGAGACTGATGGATACAGAGGCCTCACCTCCTTTAATGAGACTGATGGATACAGAGACCACACCTCCTTCACTGAGACTGATGGATACAGAGGCCACACCTCCTTTACAGAGACTGACAGATACAGAGGCCACACCTCCTTCACTGAGACTGAAGGATACAGAGGCCTCACCTCCTTTAATGAGACTGATGGATACAGAGACCACACCTCCTTCACTGAGACTGATGGATACAGAGGCCACACCTCCTTTACTGAGACTGACAGATACAGAGGCCACACCTGCTTCACTGAGACTGATGGATACAGAGGCCACACCTCCTTTACTGAGACTGACAGATACAGAGGCCACACCTGCTTCACTGAGACTGATGGATACAGAGGCCACACCTCCTTTACTGAGACTGACAGATACAGAGACCACACCTGCTTCACTGAGACTGATGGATACATAGACCATACCTCCTTTACTCAGACTGACAGATACAGAGGCCACACCTCCTTCACTGAGACTGATGGATACATAGACCATACCTCCTTTACTCAGACTGACAGATACAGAGGCCACACCTCCTTCACTGGAACTGACAAGTGCAAAGGCCACAACTCCTTTTATAGAGCCGGGCAGAAGCCACGCCTCCTTCACTGATAGACACAGAGGCCACATGTCCTTCATTGAGCTTCACACCGTCAGAAGCCACACCTCCCTTAATGAGTCTGACCGGCAAAGAAGCCACTAAATCTTCACTGAGACTGGCGGAGACAGAGCCCATACCTCTTTATTTGAAACAGACAGACCGGGAGGCCACGTCTCCTTCTCTGAGACTGACCTTCACAGAGGCCACACCTCCTTCATTAGGACTGACAGGCACAGAGGCCACGCCTCCTGGACTGCAACTGACTGACACAAAGGCCACAGTGCGTTTATTTAAACTTGGAGACACGGTACTCAGCTAATTCTCCATCTGTGTGGTTGTCATTTGATCCGATTTTGTGGCTGGGTTCGGTTTCTCTGGCGTGATCTCTGGTTCAGCGGTTCAGACGGCTTACGGCTGTCATCTTTCCCCCTGAGATTTAGAGATCTCTGCAGAGACCCAAACTGGGCCACATGTGGAACTGGTTACAGCCCGAGATTCTTCACCGTAAGCTCCTGCTGTCTGAGCCGACGTGCTTCAAGACATCCGTTTGTCTGATCTCGTCTCTCGAGTGCCACGTTGTTGTCCGTGTGTGTGTGTGTGTGTGTGTGTGTAATAATACTAATGCAGAGCATTCGATTTGTTTGTTTGATGTTTGGGGTCTGCAGTTTGTTTCTGTAGCTCTGTACTGGCTGCTGTAGCTAATAAGATGCTACGTATCTGCATCCAGCTCTTCAGTGACGTCAGACACATGGCGGCCATCTTGGACAGCCAGGGTTTTTCCGTCGTTCCCAACATCCAATCGCTGATCGCCGCTGTTTGTCCCGCTTCTTAATTCTTCATTCTAAACTCTGTAAATTAAAACGCAAAGATTTTTTGCATTCGCATTTCCCGTGTCTTTCACAGAAACCTGCCAGTCAGTGTCGGGGGCGGGACTATACTATGACGTCACTCACAGTCCACCGCGTTTTAGACTGTCTCGCGGTCACCGGAGATTCACCGCACATTCGAGATTCTCTCTTCTATTTCTCAAAACAATAAACCCCTGAAACCCCCCTGAAGCTAATCTCTCAGGAATGCAGTACAGCAGCGCTTTATAGTGATGAAGTACGTAAGGGACCGTCTAAAAATTGCATGACCTGGACAACTGTGCACGACTCTACCAAGATTACACTCATCTACTTCGCAGGATATCTTCGCAGGATATACTGTATTTATTTTAGTCGTTTATTTAGCATATATTTTGCCAACAGTTATTAAGGCTATACATTTTTAAATGTGATTACACATATAAACAGTTATTATTATGTAAACATTACTGTGCCACATCAAACTACAGAAAAATGCTGTAAAAAAAAAAAAAGAAAAGAGCAATAAATAAATAAATTACAAATGCAAACGGTCATGCCGATATGCAAATGATCGTGCCGATTCAAACAATATGCAAATGACATATTGTGACATCATCTAGAGGCTTTTCGAGCATGCATTAGCTACTTTCCCCTAGAAAAGAGTCACCAACACTGCAATCAGAACCTACCGATACAAACTGAGGCATAGACGGGAAACCTCTCATTAGGCGGGATTAAAACACGAACACCCACACACACACACACACACACACACACACACACACACACACGACAGCGGACTCGGTGTTAATCACACGCTCAAATGACAACCTCTAGCCTCGAGTGTGTTGGAAAAGCCGGGGGAGCAGGAAGAGATTAACACGGCGTTAGTGCTGCTGTGTGAAGCCGGTATCTGAGAAGTTCAGATACATGAACGAGTTCCAGTGTGTCGGCGATTCTGCAGCGCCAGCAAACCCACAATATTCTCTTTTCAAGCAGCACAGAAGGCCCATTATTGCTTTTTTTTTTACAGGATAATTAGGTGAAAGAGCTCTAACATTCACACATCAGAGCCCACTGACTTTCAACAACGAGTCTGTTTGTTAACTCGGATGACTTCACCGAGTCATCTCGATCATGCGCATGCATTCCTGATGCCGTTTCTGATAGACCGCACGACTCTATAAATAAAAGCAATTCGGAGAAGACGTCCCGGCGTTTTTTTTTCCCTTTCTGAATAAAGCGCTGCGTCTCGAACGCGTGCCTTCGCGTTTGTGCTTTGATCGGCGCTGTTGGATTCTGTGATCTGATTGGTCCGAAGTGGTTTTTCTACAACAGCTGCTAATCGCACGTTTATATCAATGCAGTCGTTTTAACGTTATCGTTCGTATAAGGACTGGAACGCTGGACTCTCCACGTGAAACGGGATTTTTTTCGAAAACGTGCGTGGGTGTTTTACGGAAGGAGTCTCCAGTGTCAGCGCGTTATAAATGTAAGTTTTCAGACATCTTCGGGATGGAGCAGTTTACGCTGTGCAGTCTCTCGGTGACATTTTTTTGCGTTACTAAGTCGGTCCCTCCAGGATTTCGTGATTTTGCGATCGCAGAAACGAACGCAAAATCGAGGAAACGCCGCAATATCCGGACGACCTATACGCAATATTTTTCAAAATCACCGCGGATCCGGGCCGAGACCCGTCATGTGACGTCATCGCGACGCGCGCTCGGTCAACGCCCCGTGCGCCGAACACGAATACAGCTAAAAGGCCTTCGCTTACCAACAAACATCACCGCGAAAGACCGCGCGGAACTATTGTGTGCGATTGCAATCCGAGTAGTTTTTCGCCAGAACAAATCGCGAAAATCTCTGCGAGTTGTATCGCAATTTTTTTTAAAACGCCGCAGCAAAATCGGATATCTCTGGCCGCAACAATCGCTAAAAAACTCCTGGAATCCTGTACGGTTCGAGAGAACCGAACCTGGTGCAGGAGAAAGACGAGAACAGGGACCACCTCGTTTCGGGAGCGTTCCATGACTGTAACTATAAATGGATAAATAGCGTGACGTTTCATTCTTTCAAAATTGTAGTTTGTAGAAATTGTAGGTATAAGAGGAATAAAACACTTCAGGACGTACTGTTATAGGGAAATAATCAACTTCAGGGAGGTCACAGTAACTGCGCCTCATCACACCGTCGATTATTTCACTATAACCGCATGGCACGGAGTGTTTCATTCCCCGCTTTTCGCAAAATGTTTTCAGGAAGTATTTCTGAATTTAAATAAGGTTTTGTTTGCAAGCTTGTCTTAACATCAAGAGCCCCGAAAGGACGAGATCTCACGTCTCTAAAAGAAAAAAAGAAAAAAAACCCCAACACGCTTGTTTCCAGAATCTGTTCTGTCACCTGTCGCTCACACCGTCGCCAGAATAGCTTCAGAGCAGACCACACAGGGACGCGACAAGACACCGAGCACTCACGCCGTTTCCCGACAGGACGTCCAAATGTGCATACTGACCCAAATGGAAACAATTATAGTAGTCCCTTGGTGGAAAGTTTGTGAGATCAGTCCGATCTCACGACTGAGTCCTTGGGCAAGCCTCCGATTCGCCTCTGTGAAAAGATTTTCCATTAAACACTTAAAAATTTTCCATTCAACGCTTTCCCATGAAGATCTTTTTAATCCCTCTGAATTCAGTCGCTGATCCAGAAACCCATTCAGGAAACATGTTTATATTGTATAATTAATTTCTCATGTGTTTTTCTGATGAGATTCTGGGGCTACTTTGTCGGTTGGCGCTGTCGTTCCTGTAAGACGTCAGGGTCGCGTGTTACCATGGTGCCACATGGAAAGGCCCTTATGACTCCTTCTATGCAAAGGAGATTCTCTGTGGAACGGACTGCAAAATAGGGACGACTCGCTGAATTAACGATGAGTTAATAGTTATAATTAGACGGGAATATTTTATGATATGGCAGTGAGGACAGTGTTTGATGGTTGTAATGATTAGAAATGCTCATATAATAAACCCCAAGGTTCCAGAATGTTCTGGGCGTTTTCATTTCCGACCGAATCTATTTAAATCATTACGGCTGTTCATGTCTTAGGTAAAACTGGACATGACATTGTTTGATAGTAGATCAAACGCTCGTTTCTCCATAAACGAGTGGTGTAAAGCCTGAGAAACGCACTCTATCTGCTCTCTGAAACACTCGTTAAGGATTAATCACCCATTTATTAATGTCAGACAGACTATTTGTACATTCTAAGTAGATCAGAGGTTCAAAATTTGATATAGAGACTGTATGTCAGAGTATGAGGGGATACTTGGGCCGGGTCAAAATTCACCAGGACCACACTGAGAAAGTATGTAAAGGTTAATATAATCAAAACCTTTCAAGAATCTCAAACGTCAGGGACAACGAATGTTCGCACGTAGCGGTGTACAAGGCAGTTATAACGAAAGACATGCATGTCGTCATTTTAAACACACTGTTATTCACACTTTTCTTTCAGTTTGATGATCCCCAGAGTCGCCGAATCGGTTCTTAAAATGCTCGTACGTCAAAATTCGCATCTAAACTCTTTCTAACTCTTTCGAAGCGGTTAACAACCGGCACATTTTACAGCGTTAAGATACTTGAAAGTGTGGAGGAGAGGTACATTTTATTTTCCAGCTTAAAGACTACGGTCGTGGTTAATAAAGACACGTCGACGTCGCTGAGGAATCCAGACGGACGTTATCTTAGTAGAGCTGAAGAAATGCCAAAGCAGGTCGAAGAATATAACCGCTACTGAAGATGGAATTCACGGTTTTAACACACACACACACACACATCATTAGCCCAGGAGTGTGAATCATCCCCGGACTAGTTTAGCGAAGACTCGTTGATTTTGGTTGTACACCACGACATTCCTCCTCAAACTGTTTCTATCTAAGTCTGTGCTCTCACACATGAGCTGGACCAGGTCAGAAAAGAAACGGATCCAATAAAAAAATCCGGATACAATAAAATAGTATAAAACGTCTATTACGGTACTCTTTTTTTTTTTTTTACATACAGAACACACCAGTAGCTATACTGTGAAGAATCGCAAATTCTTTGAAAGTACCGAAGAACGAGAAACAGGACGGTTTACACATTCAGCTTAGAAAGAACTACAAAAAAAAAACCCTCATTGAGCTAACTAACATCAAACACGAGCTTGACGATTGGTTTAAAAGCAGGAAACAGGATATTGTGTTCTATACTGTATGTTTATTATGCATATACACCGATCAGCCATAATGTTAAAACCACCTGTACCACCAAAACAGCTCCGACTCGATCGGATTGAGATCTGGGGAATTCGGAGGCCGAGTCAACACCTTGAACTCTTTGTCATGTTCCTCAAACCGTTCCTGAACAATTTTCAGTCTCAGAGCGCGTTATCCTGATGAAAGAGGTCACTGCCGTTAGTTACAAGGTTAAAACCTGCCCCAGTTCTATCCCAGCCCACACTGTAATCTCGTTACGTAACCCCCCCCCCCCCCCCCCCCAGCAATTAAACGAGAATCCGGTACAGTCACGCACCAGATTTAATTATTCAATCAATCCAGGGAATTTATAAATACAAACAGGGTCTGATCACAGGTTGGCTCTTTGTCTATTTATCAGAGAAAGAGCATTCACGTGTGCGCTGCCAACAATTCCTCACTACGGTTTATTACTTCAAAGCGCAGTCTTGTCATCTTGATTAAATTTTTGTTTACACTAATCTTTCCCTTGGCTCCTGATGTGGATCCTGCAGCTTGAACATACGCTCTTCTCTTTTCCAGAAGCCCTGAGAGACCCTGTGACCATCTTGGAGATCCACGACTCTGACACTGAACAGAAATTAGAGATAAAAATGAGCGCAGAGGAAGAGGTCGTACTCCGAGAAACCGCTGGCGGCCAAAAATTCAGACAACATCCAGCGACCGGCAGCTTCTGTGGCAGACCACGGGCCAAAATATCGCTTTTTTAAGAAGAAACGTCGAGCGTGTAGCATTAAAAAAAGCGTAAAGTTGGCGCTATTTAGCAAGCATGTGGCTCCGGTCGCTATACTGACCAATAATTAGCCGATCACCT
Organism: Ictalurus punctatus; assembly: GCF_001660625.3. Classification (NCBI taxonomy): domain Eukaryota; kingdom Metazoa; phylum Chordata; class Actinopteri; order Siluriformes; family Ictaluridae; genus Ictalurus; species Ictalurus punctatus. Next base: position 2,077,647 of record NC_030420.2, read on the forward strand.
AGCAAGCTATTCACACAATCCCTTCAGTCTCTGAGTGGAACAGAGGCCAAGTTCTGACTATTTATAATTTGTACAGATAAACAGAAGTCATAGCTATCACAGATCGGTTTATATTTGATCTTTTTCTTGGATTTGGACACATACATGGTTAGCCAAACATCTCTCTCATGAAGTGCAGTAACAGGTTCACGAGTCCTAAAACACGGCCCTTCATACGGCAGCACACGAGATCCTAAAGAGAGTTAGCGCTAATTAGCTGAGTGCAGGAATAAGATTTGTTTTTTAAAACAATACTTTCTGAGGAAACTGTTTACTATTCTATGAACAAAATACGCAGTAAGCAGGAAGTGTAATTACTACGGCGTTTGTTTTTGTTTACTGTTTCGTTGGAGAGTTAGCTAGCTTGCTAATTCGTGCGCTAATTCGTAGATCGGACACGAAAGGCAGATCGTCAACAAATATACGATGTACGAAAGCTAAAATCCCACCTATTTAGAAAAGTAAAGCATCAAAAAAAAATTTTTTTTTTTAAATAACGCATAATGTGTATAAAGAACTTTTTTAATAGAACACAAAATAAGGCATAAATTTTACAAGAAAATCAAACAAAATATAATATATAAAACAATAAATAGGAAACAAAAATCAAATGCCTAGCATCAGAGTCTTTTAGCATACGCTAATCACTGCTTAGCCGATCAACAGGCACTCAGATGCTCACTTCTTTTACAGCTAGCTAAAATAATACTGAAATGTGGCTACTTATAATATGTTAAAGTTATATCATTATAAATGTTTAAGATATTTCTTTACTATTTTAATTTTTTAAAAAAATAAAGGATAACGTTAGCTATATTTAGCATTCTTGTGCCTCTGTCAGTCAGGCGCTCTTAGCCCAATAAAGTTAGCATCGTGGTTTGTGTAGTGCTTTTTTTGTAGCCTACACTTACCACTAATCAGCTAGCATGCTATTCATAAAATCCCTACTTTTAAAGGAAAGTAAAAATAAATAATAAAGTTAGCATCCTTTTGAGGCTTCTGCTAAGAGTGTGGATTGATGTAGATGGCTGCATGTGCCGTGCGCGAACAGATATATGGCTCTTAATAAACATAAACGTAACCAAAGATTTAAAAAAATAAACGAGTCTGGAGGAACAGGTGCAGATGATTGAATTTCTCAAGCAGCCAGCAACCGTCAGCTTCTCCGGCAGTCCGCAGGATAAAATAACGCTGGATGTTTGTCAGAAGCCACAATGTGCCTACACGTTTCCTGCTAAAGAGTCATCACACATGCTCAAAAGTGTCTATGTTAGCATTGGTTCATGTCAGACAGCATTCTGAGGTTTGGTGGCTATTTTTTTCAGTGATATACGTCTCCATCAGCGGTCTGGACGTTACGCGCGGCGGTCACTGCGGTCGCTGGTCAGAAAAGGTCACACGTGTTTATGTTTAGCTTCTGATCCGGTGCCTCGGGAGGAGAGATCCCGGTGGCGTAGGGTTTTATTTTGACTTCAGTTTCGACAGTTTTATACTAAATATCAATAATATATTAGGCTGAAATAGTTAAAAAATATAGAATATAAGAAAGCTGATGAGAATAACCAATCAGGGTCGGTTTCTGACCTTGTCACCATGGTTACAAGCAATTTTTACCTCAGAAAATTGTACCAAAACATTAATTTCATATGCACAGGGACTTTTTTCTTGCTATTAGCTGTTAGCTCCCTTTCCATTTGTTGCAATTGCTAAGAAAACAATGTTTCATTTAGATTTGGGGTTTTTTTTTTCAAAACGCCCACACCTTTCATGTTTGAATTGAACAATAATTACATAATTCGCTTGAGTTGTTATGGCGATGAAACAATGCCACCCCGAAGCAGATCCAATCAAACCGACTCTTTTGTGGTGGAAAAACTACGTTCTGTTCTTTTTTAGCTTCCTTGACGACGGTTTCTTGTTTCGCTGTTCTTCCGGGAAAAACAGACGTTCCCTCATTACTCCACCCTTCCCTTCATTTCTATTTCTGCTACTGTTTTCTACTATATTTTAGGTGACTGGACGCAAGCTGTGTTGCTAATGGACAAAAATAAATCGTCCGTTCACTCATCATGCTACATCACAGGACAGCTGGACACACTCGATGGAAACGGTTAACTGCCTACTTCCTAATACACGAGCTCAGGATTGGTCAGTGTCCCTCTGATTGACAGGGGAGAGAAACTAACGCCGTCCCGCCCACCCAGAAAGCATGGCCAAGACGGAAAAAAAACACAACACGGAGAAATCTCTAAACTCATCTGTCTTGAAGATGTCTGAAAAGATGTCTGACACTGGAGGGCCAGATTATGATGGCTAGACGACTGATTTAGAGCATTTCCAAAACAGCAGGTCTTGTGGGGTGTTTCTAGTATGCAGTGGTTAGTACCTACCAAAAAGTGTCATTCTTTTACTTGGGGAAGAGACGGCACCAGGATGCACTATGGGAAGAAGGCAAGCTGGCGGAGGAAGTGTGATGCTGTGGGGAATGTTCTGCTGGGAAATCCTGGCATTCATGTGGATGTTACTTTGACCCGTTCCACCTACCTAAACCAAGTACACCCCTTCATGGCATCGGTATTCCATAATGGCAGTGACCTCTTTCAGCAGGATGATGCGCCCTGCAACACTGCAAAAATTGCTCAGGAACGGTTTGAGGAACATGACAAAGAGTTCAAGGTGTTGACTCGGCCTCCAAATTCCCCAGATCGCAAGCGTCTCCGATCGAGCGTCTGTGCGACAAGTCCGACCCATAGAGGCACCACCTCACAACTTACAGGACTTAAAGGATCCGCTGCTAACGTCTTGATGCCAGATACCACAGCACACCTTCAGAGGTCTCGCGGAGTCCATGCGTCGACGGGTCCGAGCTGTTTTGGTGGCACAAGGAGACTGGGACCTACACGATATTCCGCGGGTGGCTTTAATGTTTTGGCTGGTCGGTGTATAATATAATACATTGCAAAAATAATAAATAAATCCATTTTAAAAACGTTATAATAATATTAAATTATTTGTAAACTATGTTAAACCTTCTACAAAAAAGCTCTGCTGCAGGTGTCAGATGTGGTAACTAATGAATAAAAATAAATCAGTTGTGTGGAAACACGACACAGGAGACGAGAGAGGAGACGGGGGTTTTTTTCTCCCCCATCTGGGACAAAAAACACTTGTGAGCCCTTTGGCCTTTATTGTTGTTGGGAGATCTTAGCTAACCGATCAGGTTTACAAAGCTATACCGAGGGGTTTTCCTAATCACAAAGCAGCAAACATGCAATTAGTTCGCGCAAAAGAAAGCGTGACTATCAGATGGAATACGGGTTAAAGGGCAGTCTGACTCCTACACAGAGTCAGAGTGTGTGTGTGTGTGTGAGTGTGTGTGTGTGTGTGAGAGGGCAGGGTGTGTTGGTGTGGTGTGTGGTGTGGGAGAGGCAGTGGCACTCCAAAGAGCAACAGCTGTGTAAGCACAACTGCATTGTTTTTAACCCCAGTGGAGTCGCTCCATCTCCTCCTATTACAGTCCTGGGCTTGGTGCCCACACACACACACACACACACACACTATCTCATCACTATGTCACTCAGAGACATCTATCTCAACACCATTAGTTTCCACATTTAATCACCTGAACCTTGTTTTATTTTTATTCAGTCGGAAAGAAACGTTGCCTCAACGTTGTTCTGACGTTCTCTTCAGCTTCAAGCGCGCAAAATAACACGTGGCTCCGTTTACTCGCGCGATCCCACCGGTTATTCTGTCCGAGATCAAGGTCTTACGTTTCGCGCGATCCTCAGAAAACAAGTCGAGATAACGAACAGAACTAGATTTTGATTTACTGAAACCTTCTTTCACAAGGAGCTGAAAAACGGCAATAAAGGGATTAAAGTGAACTTGTGCTTAACGACTAAAAACGTCTTAAAGATCGCTTTTCAGCTGATAAGGGGATAGAAAGGAAGGAGGAATAAAGGAAGGAGAAAAAAGAATAAAGATTAAAGAAGAGGTTTACGTTCCCTCCATACAGTGTGCTGTTCACTGAGTGCGATGCTAGTGCTGGGAAGTTAGCGGTTAATGCTAAGTGCATTTACAGTGTCATTTTAGTCATACGGAGACTTTTCTTGCGAATTCTCCAACACATCTGAGGTAAATGTTGACGTTCTCGATACTTTTGTCTCATTTCTAGAGTCATTCTGCTTCACTGAATGCAATTTTACTCCATTTGAATGTTTTTCGTGAAACCTTGTGGATGCAACATGGAACAATACACTCATTAGCTTGTTTTATTTGTTAGGAAAGTTAGTCAGAAATATCCTTGTTTCGCTACCTGGCTAGCTAACAGAAACTCTATAGCTATAGCTTCACACCGGACCTTTGCCTTGCTAGGTTAATTTTCGTGTTCTTCTTAAATACTAGATAATTATACGGTGTGTCATCTTAGTATCAGGTAGTTTTGGAGTGAATTTTGAACCACAATGAAACACAAGCCACATTAGGAAATTAGCAAAACAGAAATCAGACATGGCCGCTAGTTAGTGATTAGCCGTGTATTTATTTTGGTAACCCAAGAAATTTGGGTTATATGTTCACCGATTCGATGCTAAACTAAGTATTTAAAGCACAATCTTTCATTTTACATTCAAGGAATTTTTGACAATTTTTTAACATAAGTACATTTCAGGCTATGTAGCATATCACGGACAGTTAATGTTGCTAAAGTGCTTAGCAGGTTTGACGTAATTTTTTCCAGTGGTGTTTTGGTTACAGATGTGCGCTGTTTGACAGGTCTTTCACAGCTATTTTTTTTTTTTGGTCGAGATCACAGGACAGACGGATTATTATTAATAATGGACGCCGGTCTGGACTCGATCGGTTAAACCCAGACCACATGTAGCTCTCAGAGTCAGGACCAAACACGACTTTCAACTTTCTCTGCCTGATTATTGACAGAGGAGCCATAAATGGAGCGATCAGGACGTGTGGAAATGTGAGCAGTGAGACAGTTCGTGCAGACAGACAGGTGCCAGAGACACACTCTCTGTGAAGAATGTGGGAGAAAAGCCATTTCTGTACTGCAGGTTCATTCAGCCGCATCCTCAATAAACCATCATCAGAGCACCTGCTCTCTCTGTCTTTCTCTCAACCTGTCTGTCTTTCCCTGTCTCTCTCTCTATCAGTCTCAGTCTCCCACACTCACTGTCACTCTGTCTTTCTCTCAATTTTGTCTCTCCTTCTCCATCTCTCTCTATCAGTCTCTCTCTGCCACACTCACTGTCATTCTGTCTTTCTCTCAGCTTGTCTGTCGTTCTCTGTCTCTCACGATCATTCTCTCTCTCCCACACTGTCTCTTTTGTTCTCTTAACCTGTCTCTCTTTCTCTGTCTCTCTCTATCAGTCTCTCTTTCTTTCTCCCTTTCCCTCAATGTCGCTTTCTCTCAACCTGTCTCTCTTTCTGTCTCTATCCCACACTGTCTCTTTCATTCTCTTAACCTCTATCTCTCTCTGTCTCTCTTTTCTTTTTATCCCTCAATGACTTTTTCTTTCTATCAGTCTCTCTCTCACACTCACTGTCCCTCTGTCTTTCTCTCAACCTGTCTCTCTCCTTCACACTCTCCTTCATTCTCTTAACCTGTCTCTCTTTTTCTGTCTCTCTCACACTCACTGTCCCTCTGTCTTTCTCTCAACCTGTCTCTCTCCTTCACACTCTCCTTCATTCTCTTAACCTGTCTCTCTTTTTCTGTCTCTCTCACACTCACTGTCCCTCTGTCTTTCTCTCAACCCGTCTCCCAGTCTCTTGTTCTGTCTGTCTCTCAACCTGTCTCTCCTTCTCTGCCTCTCTATATCTCCCACCCTCACGATCCTTCTGTACTTCTCTCAACCTGTCTCTCCTTCTCTGTCTCTCTCTCTAAACGTCTCTCTCTCCAAACTTCACTGCCTGTTTCTCAATCTCTTGTCGCGCTTTCTCTTTCTCTCGCTGTGTCTCTCTTTCTCTGGTGCTTTATCTTTCTCCCTCACTACGTTTCTCTTTCTATTACTCTGACTGTCTCTATATTTTACTCTTTTAATCTCTCTCTCTCTCTCTCTGTGGGTCTCTGTCTAGATCTCAATCAGTCCCTATCTCATTGCCTCTTTGTCTCTCTGTCTCTGTCACTGTATCTCTCACTAGTCTCTCTGTCCCTCCCTGTCTCCCTCTCTTTCTCTCTATATCTGTCGATCTGGTTTTTCCCCTCCATCTGCTTCACTTTAAGTGTAAACGGGTTCATCAGGGCAGGTGTCGCTCAGACGTTCGCGTTTCTACACTAATGACCAGTCCGAGGAGTTGTGGGTTCAAATCCCGGCATGATGCTTCAACTCTCGACCCTCCATCTCTGTGCTTGGACTGGATTCTGCCTCTCTTTTAAGTCGTGCCAAATGAATAAGTGTGCTTTAACGCATGAATAATTCAGTGCTCACATTCTTCATCAGCGAGATAAAGTGGACCGCTCCGAGTTACACGCGTCCGCAGAGAGGATTTAAACGTCAACAACTCTCTAAGGAGCCTTATTTCAGGACCTGCGCTCATTTCCTCCCGAATCGCAAAAACGCTTCGTGACGAAAGTGTGACGTGATCCCGGACTGTGTCGATCTTTCTGCCAATTCAAATACTCCACATTCCCTCCAATTACTCGTACTTAAAGAAATTAGCCAGCACGGTTCAAGCGGCACTGTGGGAGTGAGTTAATGACCCGTAGGAGCTTGGAGGATCTCGGCTTGGGACAGGGTGTGCCACTGAGCCGTGAGGTTTGAGGACTTTCCTCCTCTAAATCACCTGATAGTCAGGACGAGGAACAACAGAGCATAGAAGGAACAACAGTACAGGAAGAAATGAACAGCAATGAGAATAATGTTAATGACATCACTGTCAGTTGGTGTTTAATCATCTCTCTCTCTCTTCCTGTCTCTCTCTCTCTCTTCCTGTCTCTCTCTCTCTCTTTTTCCCTCTCTCTGTCTCTTTCTGTCTTGCTCCCTCTCTCCCTGTCCCTCTCTCTCTCTCTGTGTCTCGTTCTGTCTTGCTTTCTCTCTCTCCCTGTCTCTCTCTCTCTCCCTGTCTCTCTCTCTCTCTTTTTCCCTCTCTCTGTCTCTTTCTGTCTTGCTCCCTCTCTCCCTGTCCCTCTCTCTCTCTGTGTGTCTCGTTCTGTCTTGCTTTCTCTCTCTCCCTGTCTCTCTCTCTCTCCCTGTCTCTCTCTCTCTCTTTTTCCCTCTCTCTGTCTCTTTCTGTCTTGCTCTCTCTCTTCCTGTCTCTCTCTCTCTCTTTTTCCCTCTCTCTGTCTCTTTCTGTCTTGCTCCCTCTCTCCCTGTCCCTCTCTCTCTCTCTCTGTGTCTCGTTCTGTCTTGCTCTCTCTCTTTCCCTGTCTCTCTCTCTCTCTCCCTGTCTCTCTCTTTTCCCCTCTCTCTGTCTCTTTCTGTCTTGCTCTCTCTCTCTTCCCCCCTCTCTGTCTCTCTCACGCCCTCTCTCTCTGTCTCTTTCTGTCTTGCTCACTCTCTCCCTCTCTATTTTTCTTTCTTTCTCCCTCTATTTACCTATTAGTGTCTCTCTCTATCTCTTTTTCTCTCTATCTACCCGTCTCTCTGTCATTTTTGCCTTCTCTTTCTTTGCCAGTCTCTATGTCTATCTGTCTCTCTGTCACTGCCTCTGTCTGTCTCTCTGTCCCGCTTTCTGTCTCTCTTCAACCGTCTTGTTCTCTGTCTATCTCTTTCTATTTATCACTACCTGTCTCTCTCTTCTTGTTTTCAGCTCTCTTTCTGTCTGTCTGTCTTGCTTTGTGCTTGTCTCTCTTTCATTCTGTTTCTCGTTGTCTGTCTCTACTTTGTCTGTCTTTCTGTCTCTCATCTCGTTTTTGTCTCTCTCTCTCTCTTTCTCTGTTTCTTGTTGTCTCTTTTTCTGTCACTCTCACCTTAACTCTGTAGTCTGTCTCACTTCGGCTGTCTTTTTCTCGTTACATCAGTCTTTGTAATCTTTCTCTCCTTCAATGTCTCGCACTCAGCTGGCTCACTTGGATGAAATTTGGCATGTTTTCTTCTCTCTTTGTCTTTACTTGTTTCTCTCTGTCGGGTTTCTCTGCCTGTCTCCCTGTCTGTCCTTCCCTCCTTTCTCTTTTCAGCTTCTATTTCTTTTGCTCTATCTACCTGCCCATCTCTCTGTCTGCTTTTTGTTTCTCTGTCTGTCTCTCTCCAGTCTGTCTCTCTTAGACTGCCTCGTTCTCTTTTTATATCTGTCTGTGTTTACTTTTCCCAAATTTCCACTAAGGGATCAATAAAGAACACCTATCTATCTATCTATCTATCTATCTATCTATCTATCCATCCATTTACCTACCTATCTATTCTTTTCCCTATCTATCTATCTATCTATCTATCTATCTGTCTATCTATCTCTGTTTTCTTCTTTGTTTCTCTTCTCTGTCTCTCTTTTTGTTTTTATCTTTCAGTCTCTCTCTCTCTCAGTCTTTCTTCTTTACTCTCTCTCTCTGTCTGTATCATCTGCCTCACATTTAAACACATCTTTCATTTGCTAAGTGAATAAATAACAATCTAAATATAACTGTTCATGTTCTTCGATGTTGCTTTAGCCAAAGCGAATAGTGGAAGAAAGGCGAGAGAGAGAGAGAGAGAGAGAGAGAGAGAGAGAGAGAGAGAGAGAGAGAGAGAGAGAGGAACTCATTTCCACACTCAGATTTTTGGAAATCCCTCTGGAATGAATGTTATGCTTGAAATATCTTAGAAGTGTAGTTTTTTGGGGTTTTTTAACTGCTTCACCTCCTACAGCTTGAGCTGCACACACATCTGAGTCGGAACGTCTGTTTTGGGTTTGTAAGGAAAAGGTTGAGAATGTAAATGAACTTTGTGCATGGAGCAGAGATCTTAAACAGCACGTGAAGAGCCTGGCTTAATTACATTGAGGTGCCAATAGTTTTGCAAGCAGTCGCTATCTAGCAGTCCTCCGATCATCACGCGTTGCACGAATGTACTACATTACCGGGTGCCAATATTTATGGCCCTTCATGCACACCATTCAAGCGCCTTACCTTACTCAGAGCGCCGACGTGCTGACTCAAGACGAGCATCGTGACCGCGCACGTGAGAATCCGCATCGTGTTCTTCCAAAGAAAGACCATTTAAATAAAAAAAATTAAATAAAAATCAAAACTATATATAAAATGATCACACTACAAATTTTTCTTTTTGTTGTTGTTGATGTTGTTGTTGTTTATTGTTTAGAGGACGCAGCGCGAGCACCGCGAACACCTGCAGACTTCCAGACCTCCGTCGCGCGCCTCTTCACCTCTCCATGTCTCAGCACGCGCGCTTCGCGGTGTTGTGCGGTGCGCGCGGACTCGCAGCTTCCAGCACCACGTGACGCGTCAGGAGGGGCGTGGTCACAACCAAAAGACAACAAAAACAGAGAAAATGAACACTGAAATATTGCAGTAATGATTGGTTTGATTTGATTGATCAGCAAGAATATAAATAAATAATATAATATAATATAATATAATTTGAAATTAATGAAACATTCATTTAAAAATGTATAAATACTTTTCCTAGTATTTTTTTTTATTATTATTAAACGTATAAAATTGATCATAAATGCATCCAGAACATGTCTGATGTAGTTTTTAGGCCTGCAGATAAACTGAATCCAGAATGAGTTTCTAACAACTTACTGAGCACTTGTGTAGGTGCAGGAGGGACTTTTACACATCCCTCTGTGATATACAGCCTACACTATATGGGCAAAAGTATGTGCGCCATCTGTCGGTTAATGTGAGGAATGTATTTATTGCAACCAAATAAATAAGTAAATAAAACAGTCGAGTTTTATGTTTAACATTACTTTATAACATTACTTTATGTATTTACTTTATAAACCTGTATAATTTATTCAAATGCCTATTTAAAAGTAGGCCTATATATGTTTCTTATTAATGCTGTTTTTTTTCTCAGTTGTATCTTGCTATTAAAATTTAGGACTATTATACTATCCATCCATCCATCCATCTATTTTCTGTACCGTTTATCCTTCACTGGGTCGTGGGAAGCCTGGAGCCTTTCCCAGGGGACTTGGGGTACAAGGCAGGGGACATCCTGGACAGGGTGCTAATCCATCGCAGGGTACAATCACACACAAACTCATTCACACGCTGCGGACAATTTAGAGATGCCAATCAGCCTAGAACGCATGTTTTTGGACTGGGGGAGGAAACTGCAGCACCAGGAGGAAACCCCGGAAGCACGTGGAGAACACGTAAATTCCGCGCACACAGGACGGAGGTGGGAATCGTGCTAACCATTTAGCCACTGTGCCCCTCCGACTATTATACTAATCAAACCTTTAGGCTACTATTATTATTATTGTTGTTGTTGTTGTTGTTGTTTTTGATGATGTTATACCTAATAGTAATTAAACTACAGCATGTTTTATTCAACAGAAGAATCAGACAGCATGAAGAATGCTTTCATTTAATAACAAACAAACAAACAAACAAATAAAAATTGTAGTAAGATTGTTTTTCTTAACAAAAAAGCTTTACTATTCTTAAAAGACGAGCTTGATTAATTCTTTTTAACTTTTTAAAGTATCTATATATTTCCTACACTTTTTCTTTTCTTCTTTTAGTGGATTTTTAGATGACATTCAAATAGACCTATAGTATAAATTATATATAAATGTAATATAAATTAAGTATATTATATATAATAATAATATACTTATACATAATATTTAATCATAATTGCATATATATTCTATATGTTGTTTACTTCTTGTTCTATGAATAATAATAATAATAATTATTATTATTATTATTGTTATTATTATTATTATATCAATCTATTTGTTTGTTTGTTACCTACACGTTTCAATAAGGTTTTTTTCCCCTCCTGTTGCTATAGCGCCATCTAACGGAACATTTCGAGAAAGACACGATAGAATAATTGTTTTTCTTTTCTTTTATTTGTCATGATGATAACAAGCAAGCATTTTAAACATAGATTTAAAATATAATAATAATACATTTAAAAATAATACATTTTGTAAATTATATACATTTTAAAACATATAAACAATAAATTTCTACATCTTTAAATCGATATCGAGTCACACGCGCGGTGACGTAGTGAACGCCATGCTTTCTGATTGGTCCACAGTAAAAAAAAAAAAAAGAAAAGAAAAAGGAATGACATTCAGATATAGACCTATAGTATAAATTATATATAAATGTAATACAAATTAATTATATATATATATATATATATATATATATATATATAATATACTTATCCATAATATTTAATAATAATTGCATATATATTATATGTTGTTTTCTTCTTCTTCTGTGAATAATAATAATAATAATAATAATAATAATAATTATTATTATTATTATTATTATTATTATTATTATTATTATTATTATTACCAGACTTCAGAAACCAGATTTAAGAAACCCTTTATTGAATAGATTTGAGGTGAGAGCAACATTTTGTATAGAGTTAAATGTGTGTGAAATTTTTTTATACAGTTGAGGTTAATATTTCGGGCAAGAGGTCGACCGATAGTGGATTTTACCCGCACCAAAAACTTAGTTGGGCCGATTAACAGTTTGTTTTTGTTTTGTTTTGTTAGTCCGTTTTATTTCTAACAAAAATAAACAGAACAGAAGGGAGGTGAACAGTTCAAAACAGAAGACAAGTGAAATGTTTTGGAGTGCGCAGCACGCGCGGTGACGTAATGAACGCCATGCTTTCTGATTGGTCCACAGAAAGAAAAAAAAAAAAGACAAAGAATGAAAAAGAAACCCGGAAGAGATGTGAAATGTGGAGTGTGCAGCACGCGCGGTGACGTAATGAACGCCATGCCTTCTGATTGGTCTACAGTAAATAAAGAAAGGGGAAAAAAAGAAACCCGGAAGAGAAGTGAAATGTTTTGGAGTGCGCAGCACGCGCGGGCTCAGAATGGTGCGGTTAAAAGCCAGGTAAACCTGATCCTGGCGCGTGTGAACGTGAGCTCTGCACTCTTACAGTGTTGTTTTAAAGGTGTGTGTGTGTTTTCAGGTATCTGCTGTGTGAGGTGTGTGTTTCAGACTCCAGCAGTTTGCAGTTGTTGGAGGAAAGAGGCATTTATCAGGCGGTGAGAGCGGCGGTGGTTAAAGCGCATGGAGAATACGGAGCTGCTCGCTTCAGCATCGGTTCTTCAGGTCTTACTGCACTTTACTGTCTTTTAGTTTAAAAACAAAAACAACAACAACAACAACAACAACCAAAAAACTCTTAAATGACTTTTCATTTTGTTTTAGAGTCTTGCAAGTGTATGCCCGAGCACACGTTACTACTTTACACTCTTCTACTATTATTACTGCTGCTGCTGCTACTACTACTACTACTACTAATAATAATAATAATAATAATAATAATAATAATAATAATAATAATAATAATTATTATTATTATTATTATTATTATTATTATTATTATTATTATTATAAATGAAACTTCAGTGTGGGAAGTGGGATGGAAGGAGAGAATCACCAATATTTCCCACCCTCAATGTAAAAATGAAGTGGAAATAAATTAATTAGGACTATTATAATGAATTAAAAACTATTATAATGACATTCATAATAATCATAATCACTTGTGCTGTTCTGCTGAATACGGGATTCTGATTGGTCAGATGGAAGGCATTCATTAGTTTTCTCTAGCAGCAGCTCTGACAGTAGTGCAGCTGCAAATCACAGGTTTATATTAATATTAACACACTTGTTCTAATAAGTTATCGCTCCTATAGTAATAGTTTGTTAACAGGCAGTGTTTATGGAGGGAGCCTCCAGTGTCAGCGGGTTGTAACAGTCAGAGCTAAAGTTGTAGGGTTTTTGGTGTGTGTGTTTTTTTTTGTTTTTTGTTTTAACATCTGCAGGATAGTGTTGTTTTTCCCGTCGGTAACATGACAAGCTTTTATCTTATTAACTTCAAGAGCAACATAAGTGAGAACAGGAACATTTACAGCAGTGATAACAGAAGTGAAAACAGGGACTGACTTGTTTCATCAATTCAACATTCAACAACAATATCTGTAAATGGATGAAATCTATGACGTGGCGTTCTTTAAGGGGGGGGTCAGTAAGATACTCGTGGACGTGCTGCTATAGGAAAATAATCAACTTAATAGAACTGTGACTCCGCTTCATTATACCATGTCAGTGTTGATTATATTCCTGTAACAAGGCATCACACAGTGTTTTTCTCCTTAGATATGTGAGCAAGAATACATCTTTTTTTTTTTTTTTTTTTTTTTTTTTTTTTTTTTTTTTTTTTTTTAATCAAACTATAGCACGGAGAAATAAGTTCGGTCATGTAGAGTCAAGTTAACTTAAAATTAAATCTGAATATAGAGTAGGTAAGAAAAACAAACAGCATATGGATCGTTACAGGTAACGCAGATTTCAAACGAGCAGCTGGTTTGGATTTCTTTTACATATTTTATACAAGAAGCAGAAGTAATGTTAATAATACTATGACGTACGTGTGTGTGTGTGTGTGTGTGTGTGTGTGTGTGTGTGTGTGTGTGTGTGTGTGTGTGTGTGTGTGTGTTTCAGTGGCCTACGTGAACGCATACACCGGCGTGGTGATGCTGCGCTTCCGGAAAGTCCATTATCAGCTCCTCTGGTCTGCTCTGCCCTTCATCACCAGCATATGGAGCCAGGGGAAGAAAGTGCAGTGCTTCTTCAACTGTATACACGTCGGAGGTGAGAGGATATCGGTGTGCAGTCGTAGAGAACACGCCTACAGGACATTCCAGACATTCCAGACTCTTTTTATCCTTATATATTTCAGGGGTTCTCAATCGTATACCGTATATAGATAATTAGATGAACTTTAGCGTACTTATTTGCTGAAGTTTTTGTGATAGGCGTGCTAATCCAGCAAATACAGGAACATTTGTAGCGTGTAACATTCTCAGATTAGTGTAACTTGGCATTATTGTAGCGGCGGTGAGGAGACGCACAAAAAGGTATGTATTGTTTATGTATGTAGAGTGAATGAGAAATTACAGCACAGGAATCGGTCATAATAAAGCAAAAGCTAGGCATATTAATATAGTGAATCCAAATTAAAAGCATATAAAAGTGTGGTAATCGTTGCGAATAAAATGATTTGAAGCCGATCGAGTCAAGGTTTAGGTTAGTATTAGATTACTTTCGCACACTCAGGTGCATGAGTAGGATACGAATGTTTTTCCGAATTTACAGGATTTTCATGAACGACAAATTCCTTGCGTTTATGCCCGTACGAACGTTTAACGCAAAATTCAGTTCGTATACAGGTTGATAAATGAGGTCCTTTTATTAGCTAGGTTGATAAAAGCTCTCTCATCCACAGGCACCATCAGAACGTGTCAGAAGTTCCTCGTGCGATACGGGAGACAGCAGCTGTGCCGAATGCTGCCGCACTGTAAGACTGAGGGTAAGGGCTGCTCTGATCTGAGCTCCAACAGCTCTTCCTCCCAGCATTTAATTTTTAAAAAAAATCCTGCTCCATGTCTATTAGAACAAACAAAAAGGCAGCTGGGGATCAGACGTATGAACCCAGACGTTAACAAGGCTGCAACCTGTGCAGAAAAACTCGAGTGTTATGTAAGAAATTGACAGTTGAAGGAGGAGCGGAAAGTCTGGTTGCATTTTTCGCTTAACATAATCTTTGAGTAAATTTTATCTGATGCCACTAATGTGGCTTTGAATTGAAAGCACTTATTTATTGATCCAGCTTGCTTTTAAAGTCACGTATTTAATGGAAATCTAATTAGAATTCCTATTTCGTGAGAAATTATCGGAAATGATGATTTCTGTGATCATCGTTATAGAGAAAAGAGCTAAACGTACTAAAAGAGACGAGGACAGCCCATCAGAAAACCTTTTAAGGATTGTTGACGCATAAGAGAAACCTCAGATTGATTGATTGATTGATTTTTGTTTGGCTCAGAAGGATCTAGCTGTATTGCCTTTTTCCCTACACCATCACTCATTTATTTCTCTGTCATTGTGTAGCTGAAAAACAGGAAGTGAGGAGAGCGGTGCTGAGCTGCTCACTCCAAAAATTCAACGTAGATGATGAAGGTGATGACGATGAAGGTAGTGAAGAGGAGGAAACCTAACTATACATCACATACATTGAATACAACTATACATCGAACTGGCTAATGCCTCTACCTGGTCGGGTTTCACTTCCCTGTTTAGCCCCAGTGTTTATTCAAGAACCCTTGGAATCATCCTGGAGTTTATGGCATCCCTGATTTTATTTGATAACTTTGTTTGTTTGTTTTACACATGCTGTAAATGAGGCAGGTAGTTACTGTAAAGACACATCTTATTCATCTACGCTTGATGTAAAATTATGCTTTGCATGCGTTTTTTAGGCGTTTTCTGCTTAAAAGTGTTCTCATGTTATAATAGTCTGCCTCATCTGGACTGACTGAAGAAGTTTCTTATTTTGTTGTAAATGTCATTGCATAATGAAAAAGAAATTCAGAACAAAATGTCTGTGTGTTTGTGTTGTATACAAAACAGCCTGGTCATTGGAGACAACGAATAAAAGTTAATAAAAGATTAGATATATTATTACATTGTCAAAGTTTACATGGTATGCAATGTGAAATCACACTACATGTTATAGAGCTTACACAATAATAACAGGTGTGTGGGGTTTTTTGTGGTGGTGTTTTTTTTTTTACACGTTGTGTGTTATCAGTTTGTGCAAAAAAACAACAACCCCAAACCATAACCGTTTCGGTACAGTTCACGTTATTTTTTATCCCACCTCTTTTCTGACAACGCGCTACAATTGGCTAGAAACATCCCGAACGTTACGCTACGATTGGCTAATAGTTGACACCCGTACACAGATCGGCCAATCCCAACCCAGGAGGCGGGATTTCTCTGAAATCTTACGAGTACTGCCCCCCCCCCCCCTTCATTTCCACCAATCAAGAATGGTGAAATTGCGCGTGCGCACGAACGATCCGCGTCAGTCATATAAATACGTCATCCGGGTATTTACGGCTCCTGTTTGGCGACCCGTCGCCACAAGAGAGGTCTTGTTTAGGGTTTTTGGAAAGCTGGGCCTAAAAACCCATTAATTACTCCGTTTTCCCGCAGCTGGAGAGCGGATAACGCTTTGTGGGGCGCAGAACTTACCACAACAAGGGGAAAAACACCTTTTCCGGGGTTAATCCCCCGCTTTGTTGCGCGCGAGTCTTACTACTAAATCTTTGGGAGACATTTTGGATTTGGTGTCTCTTGTTTTTTTTTCTCGGTTTGTTTTGTGGTCAAGATGTCGCCGTAATGGAGTATCCGGGTTCGACAGATATGAGCAAGGGCCTTCGCTGCCTGACCCGCACCTCTTATAACAACCCGCTTTTTTCATTTCTTGTCCCGTTTAATGCTAGAGAGCTCGCCTGCTCTCTCCCCGGAGCTCGGCCTCAGCCTTTCACCCAGAGACATGGAGAAGAACCCGAACGCAAACACCAAGGTCCCGCCCCGTTCCAGCTCCACAGGCCCAGCGCCAACCGATTCTAAAACTAAAACAGGTAAAAAAAAAAAAACTGTTCACTTTGTCTTTAAACTACTATTTCTTAATCTGTTGTAATATGTTCAGATTTACCCAGATTTACCCGTAACCCAACCATATTGTTTTTGTTTGACATGCCGTCCGTAGGCCTCGGGTCACGTGGTGTCCCAAATGGCTCCCTATTGGAGGGTTAGTGCTCTACGTAGAACGACGTAGCCGTCATTCCTGTGTACTACGTAGGACCCCTGTCTAGGGAGCAGGGATGCGTTCGGAATTCAACATTTACGGAGAAACAGTTCAGCGGAATCTGTCACGCGCTGTTGTACTGTATTACTCTTTCTAGCTAATATATGTCTTTTACTTTTTAAAAAATGAGTCAAAAATATCAACTATATACTCTTTAGAAGCCGTAAATACAAAAAAAAGTCTAATACTATACCAGCTTGGTTTTATTCTTTGACGTTAGCCGAACTTATGGTAGTTTTGTTAAGGCTAGCTAACAAGCTAACGTCAGAGTTTGTGTGTGCAGTGTTAACTAGCTTGCTAGCATATACCTGTTGCATAACACACACGCATTCCAGACTTAAACGTACTGATATAGGAAAAAAGGTGTTTTTATTCCTCTTGCACCACGACAGATCGCCATTACGTTACATTTTATGTTCATTAAAGTACAGCACATGGTACTTTTTATCCGTTTGCAGTTGCATTCAGTGCTTCACCACACAGATGATTTTATTTCTGTCGCCACCTTTCTTGAAATTAATGACCGAAATACTCAGGAGAGAGAACAAAAAACAACTCGTGAACGCGTCTGTTTTGGTTACAAAGCCCTGACACTGGAGACTCCTTCCATCAATGTTAAATGAATGAACATTCCCTTACAGAAAACGTCTTCGAAACATCAGCCGTTACACTCAGATTATTGTTTTTTTTCATTCACGTGAAGAGGCCGCCGTACAATCCGCGGTGAAAGAGCTGTTCACGATAAGCGGATTAATATAATGAATTATTCTGCGGTTTGCCTCTGAGCCAGATCTACCTTCAGAGCCACTGTTCTAGAAAACTAGTCCACCGACCGATCAGAAATGAGGATTGGACACCGCTGCGGTGTGATGAGAACATTTTAATGTTTATCTTATGAAGTCACCAAAGTCAAACCAGTTTGCTTTAGATTATGCCCTGAATAAAGGCGTTGGTTTGTTCAGACAGTAATAATAATGTTTATAAACGCTCAGCGTGTATCTCCTGAAGGAGACGTCCTTGTGAATATAAACTCCTGCTCGGAGGCTATTCTCGTTCTGCCACATGACTCAAGAAAATCCTCACAGCACAGTGGAGAGACTCGGGAGAGGATCGAGTTTACAGTGTCTGTGCAAAGACTTGGGGGAAAAAAACAAACCGAAACATCTTTTTATACATGATTTGGTGTTTATTTTGATGGTAACGTGTTCTGTGAGCTGCTCTGCATTCCCTTGATAAGCTGCGTGTCCACACCCTGTACGCTCTTATCTTTTAATACAAGGTATTAAAAGAAATTGAACCCAGTTTAACCAACGTGTTGCTTTCCGGTATACAACCGGTGCAAACCGGACACTTCACACAGCTAGTGGCTGAACATTTAATTACTGGGGGGTGTGTGTATGTATGTATTTATTTTTTTCATTTAAGTGTATGTGTTCTAGAGGTCGAGTGATAGTGGATTTTACCAATAAGTTGAAATAAATATATTAAACTTTTTAAATGTGTATTAAAGTAAATATGAAGTACATCCACACGGAACCAAAAAGTAACACTTCAAATGGTAAATAAAAATTGAGACGTCCAAAATGACTCAAAAAACACTTCAAATAACACGACAAAATTGGGTCAGCGGTAGTTTTGTTTCTCCTCTAGAGACCACTCTTGTACCACAGACGCTCCCGAAACGGACACAGTCGGGGGGGGAAACTGTCGCTGTGGATTTTTGCCGATAACCGATCGTTACAACAATGTTATCGTTGCTGATTAATCGTCAAAACTGATCGAAAAGTCGACATTTAATATGGTGACGTGTCTACTGATAAGAGTGTCATGGAAAAGTTTGATCTTGTTGTGGTGATATGACGGTATAAAGATATGACGGATGATTCTTTATACAGGTTATAAGCATGGATTTAAAAGCACAACGACGTATCGCGCGTTTTCAGTGAACTACGTACGATGCGGATTGTAACGCCTTTCTTCTTCTTCTCCCGTCCTCCTTTAAGACACAAAGAATAATGGCAGCTCCAAGCGCTGCAACCGTAAGCGTGAGCCTGCCTTCCCGAAAGCAGAGAGTTTTCCAGGCCCCCGTCGCACCCACCCACAGAAAGGCAAGAATTTCGACAAGAGACCCCCCCAGAGAGGCGGAGGAGGCGGTAGACAGGGTGGGCTCATGGGCGGTGGGAGAAGAGAAGAGGTAAGGCAAGGCGCTCGTGATGCTGGGGTTTGTATACGTGATGGCTCTTGGTTCTTTTGATGGCGCCGCTAACCGCTCCATCTCTCTTCCTCCCTCAGGTAGCCGAGACGCGCCGGGCCGAGTTCAGCCCGGCTCAGTTTTCTGGACCCAAAAAGATCAGCTTGAACCACTTGCTCAATTTTACCTTTGAGCCGCGTGGAGGCCATGTCGGCTCCGGAGGCGACGGGCATTCGTGCTGGGGTCGCCGCAACAAGTGGGGTCACAAACATAAGCCCTTCAACAAGGAGCTGTTCCTGCAGGCCAAGTGAGTGTCCGAGCCAAACGTGAAGGACAAAACACGCCGCGTCATGCTGTTACAGGAAAATAATCAGCGACGGGGTGGTGTGAAGAAGCGGAGTTACATTACGATTACACTGGTTTATTTGTTAACAGACGATAAATCCTGTTTTAAGCGGACGTTCCTCGTTTTGTCTCCGTAGCTGCCAGTTTGTGGTGATCGATGACCAGGATTATCAAGCTCACTTCACTGACCCCGACACTCTGGTCAGCTGGGACTGTGTGCAGCAGGTGGTGAGTGATCCTGTTCGTAAAGACGCATCCGGCGTGTTCGAGCAAAGAAAACCCCGTAACCCTGCTTAGAACCGCCTAGCTTTAATTTCAGATTTCCAGCGGTCCAAGCACCGAAGGCGTTGGAAACGTATTCTTTTTGTCGATCCTTGTCTTTCTCTCCCATACAGCGAATCTACAGCCACGAGGTGCCGTCGTGTCCGATCTGCCTGTACCCACCGGTGGCAGCCCACATGACTCGCTGTGGCCACATCTACTGCTGGCCCTGCATGCTGCACTACCTGTCTCTGAGCGAGAAAACCTGGTCCAAGTGTCCAATCTGCTACGAGGCCGTGCACAGCGCAGACCTCAAGAGGTCCGTACAGCGCTGGGTGACCGGCGGGAAGAGCTCACGGGGGGGGGGTGTAACCTTGGATTGTAGCCTTTGGTTTAGTGTCAGATTAATTTACATCGTGTAGAGCGGTGTTGCGTTCGTTGTTTTTAAAGAGATGCAAATAGGGTAGCTAGAGGCACAAATAAGGTAGAGGAGCGCGAGGTAGAGAGATGCACAAATAAGGCAGGGAGAGACATGACGTAGAGCTGCAACTACAGTAGCGAGACAAACACATAAATGTAAAGAGCCCCACTCAAGGTGGAGAGAGACACAACTAGGGGAGAGAGAGAGAAAGAGAAACACAAGGTATAGAGGCACAAATGGGGGTGGAGAGACAAACACGAGGAAGATGGACAGGGAGTTGTAGGCACAAGAACTCGAGTGCGTCTGTATTTAACTGGCCCTGGACGCTGACAGGCTCTTGTTGTCTTTCTCAGTGTTGTTGCTATGGAGACGCATCAATACGTGCCAGGTGATGTCATCACCATGCGGCTGATGCGCAGGGAGAAAGGCGTGTTGGTGGCTCTGCCCAGCTCCCAGTGGGTTAAAGTGGAGGAGCCCATTCACTTTGGAGGTGAGCGGCTGTGTGGAGGAGAGCGCTCACTCGCTCGCTCGCTCGCTTGCTCGGCTGAACATCACGGCGTAGAAATAAAAACTCTAGTTCTCCAGAAGGCAGAACGTTTGGGTGTTCTGATCAATTACATACTTTTTACTGACACCGTAGGGGACAATGATGTGCATTGTGTATATTTTTGGTAGTAGTTCTAAGTGTGTGTGTGTTGCAGACGTGCGTCTGAGCTCTTATTCCAAGCTGCTGCTGGCGTCTCAGGATCAGGTTCTGGGTCTGCTAGCGGAGGAGAGAGCGGCACTGCAGGCTCAGCTGAAGCAGGAACACGACGACCCGCAAGCCTGCTTCATACAGAGCGCCTTACTGCAGCTGCAGGTAACACACACACACACACACACACACACACACACACACACCTCTAAAGCTTTCAAAGATCTTTAAACATTTGTATCTCTCTGTGAAGAACATGTCTCCACGTATGTGTGTGTTTAGGAGCGAGAGGATGGCCTGCTGAAACGGACCGTTCCGGATAAAGGCGTTGTGGAGGGTGCAGACATGAGGAAGCTGTCTCTGACTGACTCGACTGTTGCCGAGGTGACGGTCAACAAGCTCTCCAGCTCTAAGGTAAACATCTGGGTCAGGTGCTCGATCACTCTCGGACAAAAGAAGATGAATTATGAGAAATGTGGGTTTGCAGACACAAATACATCTGTTTACATCGGACACTCGTGATTAAGTCGTACGGTTGGGCCTGTACACGCCTAGTGACTCGGTGACCGGACCTCATGGTTCTGTTCAAAAGAACTAAAAACTGTTTCTCTCTCTCTCTCTCTCTCTCTCTCTCTCTCTCTCTCTCTCTCTCTCTCTCTCTCTCTCTCTCTGTGTCTCTCTAGCCTGTTCTGCAGTATGCTTCGGCGTTCGATGATGAGATTCAGGAGACCCTCGAAGAGCTTCCTGAGGTCCTGCCCGGACAGGAAGTGGTGAGCGAGGTGGCCAAGCAGGTGCCAGGTGGTCCCAAAGAGGAAACCCTCACTAACGAGGCTGGGCCACAGCAGAACTCGCAGCACGGTCCATATTACTACTTCTACCAAGGTGTGTGTGTGTGTGTGTGTGTGTGTGTGATTTATGGAGGAATAAATGCAGTTTTCCTCACGGTTCTCAAAAAAAGCAGTGATATTTCTCTCTTCCTCTTCATGGTGTAGCGGAGGACGGGCAGCAGATGTTCCTGCACCCGGTGAACGTGCGCTGCTTGCTGAGGGAGTACGGCAGCCTGGAGAACAGCCCTCATTCCATCAGCGCCACCGTAGTGGAGATCGAGGGCCACACGGTTAACGAGGTACGGCTTCTCGGATTGATTTGAAGGTGCGCTTGAAGCAGTTCAGTATCTAAACCCAGTGTGTGTGTGTGGTGGTTTTTGAAGGACGTTCGTCGTCGACACCGTTACCTCTCTCACCTGCCCCTCACCTGCGAGTTCAGCATCTGCGAGCTCAACCTCCAGCCACCCGTCCTCTCCAAGGAGACACTGGACAGCTTCTCGGGTACGCGCCTGCACCGTTTTTTTAAGCTTTTGATGAAATGAATCGTCGTCAGCGTGTATTAACCTGACCTTTCTTACTCTTGACAGATGATCTGGAGCGCAGGAGACGGGCGAGGCAGAAGAAAGCGAGGGATGAGAAGAGGAGGGAGAAAAGGATCGAGATGGAGGAGAACAGGAAGCAGGGGAAATGTGAGTAGATGGAGTCTGGAGAACCCGCTTTATACACCCGATTTATAGCCGAATCGGCTAATTAGAGGCTCGGTCGGTGTAGAAGCGAGTGTGTTCGAGCTGGAAAAACATTAACTGTGTCGGGATTGTCGTCATGATCCAGGTGTCGAAAAAAAAAACATTGCAAGCTTGGTGTATTTTTGTGTTTGTAGACCCAGAGGTGCACATCGGGCTGGAGAACCTGCAGCACTTCCCAGCGTTTGGTTCTCCTCCTCTGCACATCCCACCGGGACAGAACCCCGAGTTCTTCCTGGGACCTCCGTCTCCTCTGAGCAGCAGTCCTGCCTCGGGTAACGCAGTCATTCCTTCATATCTTTCACTTTGTAAACGTAGTAAATTGTAACGAGGCTGACGTTTCTCCACAAGGGGGCACTGTTAACGGCAGTAGAGTTAAAATACTAGAGCGCGTAATTGACCCTGCTCTGTCTCCTTTTCGTGTTTCAGACGTCGCCATGTTCCCGAGTCTAAACGGGAGCAGTCCGTCTGTCAGCGTAGGCAGTGTGGAGGAAGACTCGCCCTGCGTCTCCTTCGCACAGGTTTAATCCCTCGTTCCTCCCAACACCTTTCCAAAAAACATTCCCCTTCCCGTGAACGCTTTTTTTTTTTATTTTATTTTATTTATTTATTTATTTTTTTTATAAATTGTTTTTAAATAAATGTACGTTTCTGAACCGTATAGATGCTGAGAGATGGAAAAGCCAGAGCGGACGTCTGGCCCAAACCTCCTCCAAAGAAAGGTTTGCATGGTGATGATTTGAGATTTAGAACACTGATGTGGGCTGGTGAGTGTTGGGGTTTGATCCAGTCCCAGTAGTAAATCTCTCTCTCTCTCTCTCTCTCTCTCTCTCTCTCTCTCTGCATGCAGATGTATTCCTGGCTCTTCCAGTGGCGGACAGTGACGGGGAGAGCGACGGATCAGACCGTGTGCCGGTTCCCAGCTTCCAGAACTCCTTCAGTCAGGCAGTTGAAGCAGCAATGCTGCAACTGGACCACAAACCACCAGCCAAAGCTGAAGCTCCGCCCACCGCCGGTCAGAGTCCTCCTGTACTTCTAAACTATTTACTTAGTAAATATATTATAAAATGAATTGCTAGTGTTGACACATGCAGATCTCGCTCGGGTAAATAAAATGATTTGCCACGTGACCTGTAACTTCATATGCTCATCAATGCCTTCGGCAAATATTTATTTATTTATTTATTTCTATTATTTTGAACAAAATAACTGCCGTAAGAGGTAATGTCGTCTTTACACCAAATCTAAAGCTAATGTGTGTAAGAGAAGATTACAGCTGAGTTTAGCTTTGTGCAAACTACACTGATCTGTTAAAATGGATTCAAATCGTTTCTTCAGTTCGAAGCCGGGTCACGTCTTTCTCTGCACTTAGTTTGTTACTCCTTATACGAGCACCAGACTTCAGAAACCAGATTTAAGAAACCCTTTCTTGAATAGATTTGAGGTGAGAGCAACATTTTGTATAGAGTTAAATGTGTGTTTAAAATTTTATTTATTTATTTATTTTTTAAACAATTGAGGTTAATATTTCGGACAAGAGGTCGACCGATAGTGGATTTTAAAACTTAGTTGATCCGACTAACAGCTTTTAAATTTCTCTAACAAAAATAAACAGTACTGACTCTACCATGAAAATGTACTGTATATTGTAAGTTAAATAAATATGAACTATTAATAAATATTAAAGTAAATAACAGGAACCAAAAAGTAACACTCCAAATGACAAACAATAAAAAAAAAAACACTTCAAATAACGCAACAAAATTGGTCAGTGATTTTAGTTTTTATTTTGTCTCAACAGATTTTTGTGTTTTATTTATTTATTCACTTCCTGCGTTTTTAATAATGGCCGCGACATCTGTCTGACGCAACGTTTCTCCACTGTTTCCTTTTTCCAGACGAGAAGGGAGGGAAGAAGAAGAAGAAGAAGCAGAAACTTCTCTTCAGCACCTCTATGGTTCACACAAAGTAAACAAGACCGCAGATCACACTTTCAGTTTGGTTCGTCCTCTGCTCTGTCCTCTAGGGTGTTTTAACTTTAGTCACGCAGTCGTTAACGAGCTGAAATTAGACCCGATATCGGCTAACACGTATTCACTTATTCGCTGAGGTTTTGTTCATTAAAGTGTACGATGAGAATCTCCCAGTTTCAAACATAGCTTGCGATATTAAAGTAATAATAATGGCTTGTGATATTCAAATAAAACGTGTTCCGGTGTTCAGCGACGATGTGCGGGGGTTCAAACCGACCGCAGTCAGCCAGCTGCTGAGTAACACGTCCTTCACGTCATCACTGAACCCCTGACACGTGCAGAGTGAAGACGCTCTCACGGGTGTGGGTAAATTTACGTCCAGTTCGAACTACAGTGCAATCACCGCTCACTTTATTTGATTTTTTATTTTTTTTTCCCTTCTTCCTCTTCTTCATAACTCGATAAGGCACTCCTGTATTTCCCGCGTATTTATCAGCTGTACGCATCAAACACGATCCGACTCACGTTTACACGCCGGTTCTTTCTAACGCGTAATCCAGCCTGAGTTTAGTCTAGTTTTAATCTAGCCCGATGTTTAACTGCTGGAGTTGAGCAGGAGTTTAACGCTTCAGCGAGGTACGGCCTCGGTTTTGTTTATCTACTCACTCACTTAAGAAGGAAAAAAAAGAGGGGGGGGGGGGGAGAGAGATGGGTTTTGTTTAGTTTTTTGTTTTGTTTTGTTTTGTTTTGTTTTGTTATTCCTTAATGGGAATCTGATTATAAACCTGCATATTGATTTAAAGAATAAAGATTTATGCACTGCCTCTGGGTTTGTCCTCTTACTGACCTGCAAATGAAAAATTAATGAATTTGTAACTTCATAAATATATATACACACACACACAGGTTTGTTTGCATCCAAATGAAGTTCCTCTATGACGTGGCGTTCTACATGTTGATTGTGATGCACCCCGGGCTAGGGCTGGGCGACACATCGAATATTCATAAGCACAAAAGGAAGATTTTGGAGTTTTTCTTCATAGTTTTGTCTGGTACATATAAATAAACTACTTTAAAATATGTTCATTTAGTAAAAAGCAGTAAGGGTCACTAAACATTTTGTATGTGCTTTGTAAAAATGGTGGTTTTTTTAATGGGGAGGCAAAAGAAAACCACCTTTTACGAAAATATCTATTCAATATCGTTGAAATTTGGAAATAATTCAAGATATGTTTTTTTTTTTTTTAAGGTATAAAGCTGGAATCGAGTCTCCACGTGTACTAGAAGTTAAGATGAAGTTTGCTACACAACTTAGAATTGTTCTATTGGCTTTTTTTTGTGTTTGGGCAATCTGTCCCAAACGAAATGCCTAATCACGAGAAAGATTCATTTTGTACATGTCTGGGATGAAGCTGCTCTGGTACAGTGTCACAGGAGGGGGGAAAATACTAAACAAAAACTTTTAGTCACAGAACTTGCTCAACATGTCTGCTATTTTTCTCAATATGCAAATTTCGCTGTCAGTATCCAAGACTATAAACAGATGTTTAACGTTCCTGTTCTACCCGTGCTTTCAGTTTCTTCAGAGTAGAATTATTTGGATTTGTCCTTCCTTGCTTGGAGACAGCTTGGTCTGTACTAATGTACATGAACATATGTATGTGAACCGTGTGATTGAGCTACAGAACACCCTGTACTATTGGACCGGGGTTTCTGGGGTTTAGTTTTATTTTAATTTGACACAGTGGTGGAAGTCAGTGACTTTATTCGAACCCGACCAGAGTCGAAAACGAGTCTGTAAATCGCGGCGACTGGAACGAAAACGTGTTGCGTGATTGGTCCATTACTTTAACACTTTAAAAAAACAAAAAGTGCACAATCTAACAAGCCGACTGTTTGTTAGTCTTATCAAATAAATCGAAGGTGTACATGAACAAATACGTTGAAGACTTACTATCGTGTAAACACTCAAGTCGAGTGAACCCATGAAAAAAAAACCAAACACGTTCACAATAAATAAACAAATGTATACTTTAATCACATTGCAGACGCTCAGCCTTATTTGATTTAAATTAGTGTAAATGTTTTCTTATATATAGATTGTACAGTGTTTTATACACACACACACACACAACTCAAGCTCTGTTTTGAAGGAGAGCCTCGAAGTCAGGTGAACAGACGAGTTTGTGTTCGATGTGGCCGAGTACGGTCATGTCCCCTCTCCTGCCCTCTGTGCTCACCGACACCAATTCCTACACACACACACAGGCAAATTAAATGCATATTTAATAAACAAGCACAGATTTGTCGTGTGTGAGAGAGAGAGAGAGAGACCTGAAGGAAGGAGCAGGACGTCCCCAGAGACACGTCCAGTGTGATGTCCCCCAACACGAGCTGCACTCTTCCTGACTTCCTCACCAACATGCGGCCCACCACACCCTCCTGCAGCTCCCTCAGATGACAACTGTTCTCCTCCTCAGCCTCCTCCTGCTACACAGACATGTAAAACTCAGGGCTGTGCGTTTGGAAGGTCGATGCATGTATTATATCGTTTAATCACACGCTGCTGTTTAGATCTGCGCTAACTCAAGCGAGAACAAAACATTACACGTAACTATAAACGGATAAGAAGTACACCCGCACCTGTCCTTCAGCCTTCTGCAGCATGTTCTGTCCGTCCTCGGACTGCACGGTGGTTTTAGTGGGCCGGGCGTCGCTGGTCGGCGGTTGTCCCGGCAGCGAATCGGGGAGCTGCATGAATAGAAACTCCTCCTCTTTGCAGCGACTCCACGCCTGCAGCAGGTCAGGCAGCAAGTCTGGTTCAGGAAGGGGCGGCGACTTAAACATGGGCTCCGCCTTCTTCATCACAGGGACGTCAGGAGGCTCCTGTTTGACTGAGCAGAAAAGGAAAACTAAAGTAAAGCTGCTCCGTGCTCCCAATTTTACTTCCACGATTAAACCTTTACTGCACTCCCAACATTTATTTCTTTATTGGGATAAATTAGATATACAAATAAAACATAGTGCTGTCTGTCTGTCCCGTTCTCTGTCTCTCCTGTTCGGTGTCTGTCTCTCTCTCGCTCGCTCTCCATTTCTCTCTCTCCGTGTCACTCACTCACCTGTAAAAGCAGTTCCTGAACTCTCCGTGCTCATCTTTTCATCCTCTTCACACTTCTCCACTTTCAATCCTCCGACGTCGGCGTCGTCGTCCTCGACCTCTTCTTTAAACACCCAGCCGGACACGGCCAGAGGAAGCTGCACGGGACAGCAGCGTGCTTCGTTCCTCAGCTGCGGGTCGTCCACAAACTGCAGCACACGCAAAGGATCATGGGTATCATCGGACCAAATGCACGGATATTTGCGACTACGAACACTACCGAGTTAGCTGGATTGGACTGTTGATTGGATGTAATACTGGACTTAAACAATCCAATCAAATGACGGCGAGCAGTAAACCTTGGATTTGTGACGCGATAGGACCGAGGACTAGTTTCTAAACCACAGCCATGTTGAAAGGTGCACCGTGTAAAGCTGTGTTTCCTCTTAGCTTCACTAAAGCAGCTGTGCTAACGAGAACATTAATAAACACACACTCACACGGTCGCTCTCCAGCTTGCGCAGGATCTCTTTGGTCTCCTCTTCGGTCTCTCTATACTCCTTCTTAATGTTGATGATGGGGCAGGGGGCGCTGTTGGGCGTGTCCCGTGTGTCCTCGTATGCACCTGCTAAACACACGAACGCGCGTGACAGAGCAAATCGCTGATCTAGAACCGAGGGTACCAAAACTTTCATCGTATTAAAAATAGAAAGATCTAAAATGTCAGATTGAATGTAAAAAATGGAGTCCAGCTGGTCGTACAGCGCTCTAGGTAGGGTACTTAAGATGGCAAAATGATTCTAAATATCAGCGACTACAAAGCTGTGAGGAAACAAACATTTTTATTATATATTTTTCATATTTGTTTTGTTTTTTTAAATATGAGGATTCTTGAAGATTAAGTTTCTTTCTGGTAGAAAAGTCAATGACATCGCCAGGCCGATTCTGTGATTACCGTCTTTGACCAATCCCTGAGCGGCACCGCCGTTAGCCCCACCCACATCCCTTGTACACTTGAGCACAGGAACTTAAAGCGCCTCCTAACCTCTCCTCTTGGCCATCATCTCTGCAGGTCCCTGCTCAAAGATGGAGTGGGATTGGATGACCTCTGGCCGGCCCCGCCCCCTGCCCCGCCCGTCTCTCTGTCGGCCACGATCCGCATTCCCCCTCTCCCTCCTGGGTCCCTCGTTCACCTTCAGTCTGAAGGAGAAAATTTGTAACTGCTTATTAAGAAGGCTGCTTGAATCAACACTCCTTTTTATAAAATGTTTCTCAGGTTCCTTTAATTTAAAATAAATCAACTCTGAAGTCATAACAGTGAGTACAGGACTTCATCACGTCACCACTTCGTCACATCACCACTTCGTCGTTAATCATTTTCCCAGAACAGTACTACACATTGACCAAAGGCTGAAAATTAGCCAAATAGTAAGCGTTTACCACACAGCCAATCACTTACTCAACATGACATCGTCCATAGCAACCCACACCCCATAATATCAGTGTAGGAATCCTTATTATGACCATGACTCAAGAAGAAACTCCGAGCTAAATTTTAGCGTCACAAAAATCAACCTCAAGCCTTGAATACCACTTACTCTTCTTTACTCTTTCGGCCGATGATGTTGGGGGTGAAGGTTTTCTGTGAGGGAAGAGACGAGCGAGAGAGAGAGAGAGATACAGTTAGGTATTACACTCAGCATGAATTGTTTCTAATTACGTACAGATTATGTACACATTATGTACTCGGAACTCTGTTTTTCTCTCCAACGTTGTAACTCTTATGTCATAATCAGACATAGGCTACAGACACAGTACATCGAGATAAGGACTAAAAAACAATTTTTAAAAACCCAAAACAAAACAACCCACTAACCCGTTTTAGAAGCATACGTTTGAATGAAATGTGATTTTTAATGACTAAATCTCATTGACTAGTACCTTCTTCACACCTCCCAGCGTCAGGTCTCTGGAGCGCATGGTGGGAAGGCGCCCGGGCACCCTGAGGTTCAGCATCGAGCCCCGACCTCCAGCCACGGGCCTTGGGTTCGAAGAGGCATCACCGGAGCCCGGTGTCGCCATCGTCACTCTGAAACACTCTGAGAATTATCCTGAAGTACCAGGATTCCCATCACTGACAGTTTACAACCAAGCTAGACATTATAACTACATGACAAACACATTCTGTTGAAGGTTACAACTTTCAAGGTTCAAATTAAAACCTTGACGTTAGACTTGAATCGAACTGATTTTGGAACATGAGAGATTTTATCCAAAATTAGGACGAGGGAAGAAAAAGAATCCCCCCCCCCCCACGTTTTAATATGAGGGACTTAATAACAGGGTCTTATGAAGGAGTTAAGACAGGGTTATGGAGTTTACAATTTATTACTCCTTACAGTTAAATATGTACTCACACCCTTGATATTTTATAGTTCATTTAAATGTTCAATAACATTACTTTGCGAATTTGTGATTCACTAAACTTACATTCATGTCAGTGAGTTAGGTTTAGTTTGAGGCCATTTCTGTCACGTTAGCATTAGCTAACATGATGTTACGAATATATTATATAAATATATAGTTGTAGAGGTTTTTTTTTTTTACATGCTTGTTAATACACCGCGTTGTACAGAAACTGCATCACGTATGTAACAAAGAAATTGTGTAAATCAGTTTAACATAAAGCGAATTTAAATCAGGTAAGACGCGTATCTCGCAATAGACTCGCATTATCTTATGAGCCATCTTGGACCTTTCCAATATGGCGGACGTGTTGACGTATGGCTTAGCTAGCACCCGAGGCTAATGCGGTATTTAATGCTTTCTTTTATCAATACGCTGATTTAACTTCGACAAACAGGTTCACTCGCAAATGCTTCACAGATCCCGGACATATGGCGCATTGTGTAAACTGTAGAAGACTTATTTTATGCACTACGTGGTGCACTTATTACAGGAAGTAGGGAGAAATTCGGGGTTCAGCCGCACTCGTGGTACTGACACTACAACTTTTTTTTAATACACTATACATATACGACTCAATGTATACGTTTTAAACGTCAGAAGTCGTTCTCGTGTGTAATAACAACCTGTGAGATTGACTATTTATGTAAGTTTTCATGTCATTAGAAACACATGGCAGCGACACTTGGCTGAACAACCGGCTGCTAAATAATTAGCTCTTTTTTCTTTTAATAACAGCTAAAGAAAATGTTTTTATGAATATATTCACCCGCTTTCTTCTCCTGCTGACTGAAAACAAATGTCTTCAAACGCATCCAAGACAAACTGTCTCTATCTCTAATATGGTTGTTATTGCAATCAGCACTCTCCGACCAAGTGTAAAGCCAACGTATAATGGGCGGGGTTTCACAACCTTTGACGTCCGTGACGTCATTTGATCACTCAGCGATTTGAAAAATATATTTATAATTTCTTTAATGACTTGCTTTCTTATTGTAATTTTTTTTACTAAGCTTATACCTTTTTGAACTGCACAAGTACTGCACAAAACATTAATAAAAAAAAATTGGAATATTATTTCTGTTAACTAAACAATCAGTGCTGACATACAGCGTTATTCACAATAAATCTGGAGTTTATTAGTATTTTAGTATGTTTATTATATTTATATGTATGTTATATTTTAGTATAGTGCAGTATGGTATAGTATCGTACAGCATAGTAAAATACAGTATAGTTTAATAAAGTACCACATTAGTAGTATACGGTTTGATAGTGCATTATACTGTCAAATATAATTTAGTACAGAATAATGCAATACCGTAAAGTTCAGTACAATATAGTACAGTACAATACAGGATAGTACAGTACAGTACAGTACAGTATTGTGTAGTATTGCACGGTATGGTACAGTTAATACTGTACAATAGAGCACATTAAAGCACAGCTTAGTGCAGTATAATATAGTACAGTACAGTTTGGTTCAGTATAGTACATCTAGTTCAGTACAGTATAGTAAAGTACAGTTCAGTACAATACAGTATAGTAAAGTACAGTTCAGTACAATACAGTATAGTAAAGTACAGTTCAGTGCAATATAGTATAGTAAAGTACAGTTCAGTGCAGTATAGTAAAGTACAGTTCAGTACAATATAGTAAAGTACAGTTCAGTACAATACAGTATAGTACAGTTCAGTGCAATACAGTATAGTAAAGTACAGTTCAGTACAATACAGTATAGTAAAGTACAGTTCAGTGCAATATAGTATAGTAAAGTACAGTTCAGTGCAGTATAGTAAAGTACAGTTCAGTACAATACAGTAAAGTACAGTTCAGTACAATACAGTATAGTACAGTTCAGTACAATACAGTGTAGTAAAGTACAGTTCAGTACAATACAGTGTAGTAAAGTACAGTTCAGTACAATACAGTATAGTAAAGTACAGTTCAGTGCAATATAGTATAGTAAAGTA
This sequence comes from Ictalurus punctatus, assembly GCF_001660625.3. Classification (NCBI taxonomy): domain Eukaryota; kingdom Metazoa; phylum Chordata; class Actinopteri; order Siluriformes; family Ictaluridae; genus Ictalurus; species Ictalurus punctatus. Next base: position 2,109,515 of record NC_030420.2, read on the forward strand.
CAGTTCAGTACAATACAGTATAGTACAGTTCAGTGCAATACAGTATAGTAAAGTACAGTTCAGTACAATATAGTGTAGTAAAGTACAGTTCAGTACAATACAGTATAGTAAAGTACAGTTCAGTATGGTGAAGTAAAGTACAGTACAGTAAGGTAAAGTATGGTTTAGTAGAGTATAGTAAGCCACAGTTTAGTACAGTGAAGTAAAGTGAGACAATAAAGCACAAAATGCAGCATGCCCAGTTAACCCGTTTTTATTATCAGTGATAATATCCACAATTATTATTTTAAAAACTCTTTAAATGGTTACTGACATCAGTCCGGAATATCCGGGTGTATGGATGTATATACCATACAGTGGAATCCCTGTACACGTGGGACACACATTCTGCATAAATCAGTGTAAATTCAGGGTGAATTTACTTAACTGGATTTTGTATCTGTGACGTTTCTGGAGCATGAGAAGGATTTTTTTTCTTCTGGCTTTTCATTAAACATTATATAAACCGAAGTTCCAAATATGAACAGCAGAGGGCGTGATTACCGCATCATTTATTTATATTGTAAATGTTAAAGGTCTTTATACTGACTAAAGGATATAGTCATAGTTAGCTTTTATTATAGTCCTTTATCTTAAAAACAGACGACGTGTCTGTCTCTATTATGTAAATACCACTTAATAAATATCACTTAATAAATTAAGTGATATAAATCTGTGTGTTAAATGCTTTTGAGAACAAGTTTATATATATATATATATATATATATATATATATATATATATATATATATATATATATATATATATATATATAAAGAAGTAAGATATATACTAAGTATTTTCCATTCCTGGTCAGGGTGTAGGTTGAATCGTGGCGTAGGTGGAAAGCCTGGCTCTCCCCAGCTCGTGTGGTGTGTTTAATATGTCGTGTACTGATCAGTGGCGTGTAAAAGTTGATGTGTACTGCCTTGTAGTCCAGCGCTGCCTGTGGTACTGGACCATATGGGACCATCTGGCTCCTCCAGCTCTGGATAAATCCTTTTACCCGGGAACTGACGAGGACGAGGATGAGGACGTAATTAGAACGTTATCATAAATTGCACAATACTGCAATATTTACCTCATGTAAATATGACTGGAGAACATTTACTCTACATCTTAAAATGAAATGAAAAAATGTTTTAACATACCCTTTAGTTAGCACGTTCGCCTCACACCGCCAGCGTCGGGGGTTCGATTCTCGCCACCGCCCTGTGTGTGCGGAGTTCGCGTGTTCTCCCCGTGCTGTGGGGGTTTCCTCCGGGTACTCCGGTTTCCTCCCCCAGTCCAAACACATGCACGGTAGGCTGATCGGCGTGTCTAAAGTGTCCGTAGTGTATGAACGGGTGTGTGAGTGTGTGTGTGATTGTGCCCTGCGATGGATTGGCACCCCGTCCAGGGTGTACCCCGCCTCGTGCCCCGTGCCCCCTGGGATTGCCTCCAGGTTCCCCGCGACCCTGAAGGATAAGCGCTATAGAAGATGGATGGATGGATATATCCTTGATTTTTCTCCTTCAGCATCTGCGAGTGTACTCGTGTGTATAATAATAAACTTCTCAGAACCGTGTATGTAATTAGGACAATCTGTCAAGATCGCACAAAAGGCGCCATGGCGAGTTGTATTTTAAGGTGAAGGCGCCAGTCATCCCCCACGCCTCGTCTCCGTGATCCCCCTCCCCCCCACCCCCGGTGCGTCCATCTGTCTGTCCGTGTGCCAAAAACCCCGCTGAGCTGAAGAGCTGTTACTGTAAATTACAGCACCGTAATGCACAGAGAAACACAAGGAAACTGTTAGCAACTCTATATATACATATATATATATATACACACACACACACACACACACACACACACACACACACAGATGTAAATCTGAGTAAAAGTGACTCAGAAGGTGTTGATTAGTTTTCTATATCCGCATCTCTGACAGTAGTGCAGCTACAAATCAAAGCTTTATAATAACGACCTGGTTCCGATACGTCGGACGTCGGAGTTTTCCGTACGGAGACGTTCATTCTACTTTTTTTTTTTTTTTGAAGGAGTCTCCAGTGTCAGTGAAGAAGTAAAGCTAAAGGAGGAGTTTACACTGATTTGGTTGCGGTTTCTTGGAAACGTGACTGTTTTGTTGTTTGTTTGTTTTTTTTTGTCTTAACTTAACAAGAGAGAGACAGAAACCGGAGGGACGACTGTTTGTAGCTGCTAGAACGTAAGTGAGATGTTCCATGAGATTAAACGTGACTATAAATGGATAAAAAAAGTATGCTTTAATAGGTAATGAATGGAATTAAACACTTCAAGACCTGCTGGAGAACTGCAGGGGGGTAAGAAGTAACGCCGGCGTTGCGTTGTTGATTATTTTCCTGTAACGGCACAACACCAGGTGTTTTATCGTTACGTCGTCTGTTAGGGTATGTGATGAAGTGAAGAACGTCCCTCAGCATTGTTTTCTAAACACAGGAGACTTTTATTCGGACGAAGCGTTTAAAAAAAAACCCCAAACAAACCTGCGATCCAGCTCGCAGCAGGTTCTGCTTTAATGCCTGAACTGATGAATTAGACGATGACGAGTCCAATCTTCAGTCCAATTATCACTGTCTTTCATTATGAGTGATTGAAACTGCAGTGCTGATTATATGTGTGTGTGTGTGTGTGTGTGTGTGTGTGTGTGTGTGTGTGTGTGTGTGTGGTTATGTCCCTCGCTCTTACTCACACACGTTTGTCTTTCAAAAAGCTTTTAATGAAGTGAAAGAAAAACAGATAGAAGGAATTCCCGTCTTTGAGGGGACATTTGGTTCACACCTAGATATAAAAACATGTCCACACACACACACACACACACACACACACACACACACACACACACACACACACACACACACACACACACACACACACACACATGCACGGTGGGCTGGGAGAGGAGGGGTACTCAGAGACTGGAGGGCATGGAGGTGTAACAGGCGAGAGAGAGAGAGAGAGAGAGAGAGAGAGAGAGAGAGAGAGAGGACACGTGAAAGAGGAGGAGAAGAAAGATAGAGAAAGAGTAATACCTCCATCCTTCTTCCACTCCAGAGCAGAGACACAAACAGCATCACAGCAGCATCCGTGTTTCTCTCTCTCTCTCTCTCTCTCCCTCTTTGTCTCTCTCTCTCTCTCTCTCTCTCTCAATCAGTCCAGTATTTGTGTTGATCGCAGAGCTGCAGGCACTGAGGTAAGCCTCGTCTTCATTGTGTGTGTGTGTGTGTGTGTGTGTGTGTGTGTGTGTGTGTGTGTGTGTGTGTGTGTGTGTGTGTGTGTAAATTGGTCAGTGCACAATGCATTCACTACTTAATCTCTGGAGGAGTTTATTATTACTATTATTATTATTATTATTATTATTATTATTATTATTATTATTATGTAACATGAGCGCAGGTGTAGTCGAAGATCTCCGAGCATCAGTCCATGCTTGTGTGCTTGTTTTGTTTTCCTCGGATGTTGCTGAGTCTGCACTAATATTCCAGTTGTGTGTGTGTGTGTGTGTGTGTGTGTGTGTGTGTGTGTGTGTGTGTGTGTGTGTGTACTTTCCACATCAGGGCTGCTGTTTTTTTTCTTCTTCTTCTTTAGAAGCCACACAGCTCCTCTGTCTCAGGCTGTAAACGGTGCTGTTTAAAGAGCTTTCCAGTGAGAAGGATTTTGCTGTGTTGGTTGCAGGGAGAATTTACAGAGAGAGAGAAAAATATTGTTTCTCATTTTTCACTCTGGCCGACACCGACTGCATTGCAGGTACGACGAGAGTCGAAAACATCAGGAGAAATCTGAGCCATGACCAGTATCGTTAATAACACACATGCACACATCTCTCTCTCTCTCTCTCTCAGTCGTTTCACTCACATTAAGGCCAATCTCAGAGAATCAGTCACGCTCTGCGCCTCAAAATCCATTCTCGAGACTCCGAACCAGATCAAAGCGTCAGTCGATTCCGAGACAGACTCTAGAACACGCAGTCTTCAGAATTCCTTGAAGTCGGAATTCTAGGATATTCCATAATGCTCAGAATTCCAGACGGCTCCTTTTCCTAGTTTTGCAGAATGCTGCTATACGCCATAGAAAATAATATTTTTAAAAAAATAATGCTTTCTCCAAGTTCGCGTGTTCTCCCCGTGCTGCAGGTTTCCTCCGGGTACTCCGGTTTCCTCCCCCAGTCCAAACACATGCACGGTAGGCTGATCGGCGTGTCTAAAGTGTCCGTAGTGTATGAATGGGTGTGTGAGTGTGTGTGTGATTGTGCCCTGCGATGGATTGGCACCCCGTCCAGGGTGTACCCCGCCTCGTGCCCCGTGCCCCCTGGGATAGACTCCAGGTTCCCCGTGACCCTGAAAAGGATAAGCGGTATAGAAGATGGATGGATGGATGGATGGATAATGCTTTCTCAAGGACGAAACGATTCACGTGCGGTCGAGCGCAAAAGTTTGCACACCCTTAGAACAAAAACAAAGGAGTGTCATTTCAGATGTCGGGTTTTCCTGATCACTAGGTAATTTACGAATAAATAAATACATTTAAAAAACGCTTAAATTGTGTGTGTATAACGTACGGGACAAAGGACTGTATTGTGCTGTTATAGGAAAATAATCAACGACAGCCTGGCGTGATGAAGCGGCGTTACATTTACCACCACGAAGTGCAGTATTTCCCTATAAAGGCATGTGTTTTATTCCTCTTATCCCGCAGCAACGTGCCGACGATTACAATTTTCATTTATTTATTAACAAACATGTCTTACTTTTTAATTCGTTTACAATTAGATGTTCCTTGGAACATGTTAGTTCCTGTTCTCACTTACACTATAGCAGCTATAAGCAGCCGTTTCGCTCACCTACCTCTCTTTTTTTCTCTCTCTCTCTCTCTCTTTGAAGTTATAAGACAAAAAAACACACATCTTGCCACGTTAAAGAGAAGCCGCGACGCATACAACGCGAAGCTGCAGCTTGACCTCCGACTGTTACAAAGCGCCGACACCGTAAACGTTACACAAAAGTCCCGTAAAGCGAACCTCACGACGCATCTTTTTTTCCTTCAGTGTATTATTAGGCCTTGGATCGTGAGCCGTTGCTATAGAAACGTTAACGTATTAGAACGAGCGCATGAATGTAAACCTGTGCTGCTGTTATAGAGAATTCATCAACGCCTTCTGACCAAGGGTCGGTAATTAAACGGCGTTGTAGTATAAGATAGATTAATGGTACAAAGTGCATTTAAATGGTGTCAGTTTAAAAGTTTGTACCCCCTTTCTGAAAGCGATATAAATATTCTTTATTAACTTGTACGTCCTTTTTTTCACCTGGTGTATGAAGTGTTATTCCCTCCACCCTCTTTCACATCCTCTGAGCAGCTTTTGGTTCCTCTCAGCTGTAATATTCAGCCTCGTTAAAGGCCTTCTGGGAATTTCTTTTTTTTTTTTTTTTCTGTAGATAAACGTTAAAAGTGAGGTACATTAGCATACACTCTTTCACTTAGAAACTATGGGAAGGGTGAACATCTGGTGAACATCTGGCATACTATTTATATATAAATATATATTCTTTCAACTGGGTAAGATTTTGACACATTATTCTTTATTTTATTCGAGTTTTCAGTACTACACTTGCGTTTCGTGATGAGAGAATCGGATAGAGTGTAGACCATCTCGAAGCTCCTTTTTAATTATTAATCCATTTAAACGGTTTATATTTTTACGTTCGTGTGTGTCGATGGATCTTCGATTCGGAGTTTCAGCGGGGTTCAAATCGACGTGTTTGTTTGCAAAACGCTGGTTTCGTGTCCCGCATCCATTTCAGGGTTGTTATCTTGTAGCCACAGCTATGGCCATATGTTGGAGGGTGCCAATATTTACGGAGCTAGACGCATGAGTGTCTCTTAATCGCCTTGAAACGGATTTTGTCTCAACCGAGTACACGTTGACGAACGCCGAGACGAGCACGTGCCCGCGGAAACACGCGAAACACAGCTTTCAAAGAGTGATTTTTATCAAATGAAATGAAAGCAGAGCAGGTGTGTGTTTGTATGTGTGTGTGTGTGTATGTGTTTGTATGTGTGTGTTTGTGTGTGTGTGTGTGTGTGTGTGTGTGTGTGTGGGCTTTGATATAAGTCCTTGGAGAATTTTAGTGCCCTACATTAAATTGGAGAAAGAGAGAGAGCACAGGAGAGGATGCTGTTTCCATGACACTGAAACAACATCGCCATAGTGTTGCCACGGCGTTACCACAGCGTTACTACCGCAGTGCTACACTATCCCCAAGAGACCAGAGACATGAGAAGGACAGACGTTTATTAGCCTATAAACTCTACAAAGCTTTGATTGAATGATGTCACACACACACACACACACACACACACACACACACACACACACACACACACTACTGGGTGGACGTAGGCATGCGTGACAGACAGAGTAAAGTGGGTTCTTTGTCATCTGCTGTCATCCATATTAACAGCACGAAGCCACACACACACACACATACACACACTAATAATATATATACACTATACGACACACCGTTATAATATATATATATATATATATATATATATATATATATATATATATATATATATATATAAGGCAGTGCTGGAAAATAATGGTGGCCACACAAAATACTGACACTTTGGGCCCAATTTGGACATTTTCATTTAGGGGTGTACTTACTTTTGTTGCCAGTGGTTTAGACATTAATATCTTGTGAGATACTGTGTGTGTGTGTATATATATATATATATATATAATTTTCATTTAGGGGTGTACTTACTTTTGTTGCCAGCGGTTTAGACATTAATATCTTGTGAGATACTGTGTGTGTGTGTATATATATATATATATATATATATATATATATATATATATATATATATATATAAATATATAAACCTGATGAACTGCGTGAAATAGAAATGAACCGCTAATTAACCGCTTAGCGTAAATCTTTAGCGTAACAGCGATTTAGTGACGATAATATGGATCCAGTTAACATATTCGGCTATCTATGACGATGTTTACGTACATGTTCACGTTTCTGAGGCGAATTATACCCTCTGAGTCGACTTTGTGATGATTTGCAATCCGCACAGTGCTAAACTGGTGGCTTTAGGCTTCCACTATTGTTAGCGACGTTAGCCTTGGCACTCCACTACAAAACTAGAGCAGAATTTAGACACCAAGCATGTCTTGTCTGATTGAAAAACGCTGTAGTTTTTAACCTCTAGTCACGCTGGCCTCTGAATCATGGTTCTTGTTTTGTTTTTTTTCTTTCCCGGGTCAATGCCAGTGCAGCTCGTGTGTTTTACATAACAGAAGTGCGCTGAGGCGTGGAAGGAGCCACGGAGTGTGAAATATTGTGAGCTTTATGTCTGGGGTTATGGAGAGAACGACCTCCTTTATGGACGGGGAAAAGGGTCATAATTCAAAGTCCTGACACTTTCCCTTTCTGTGTGTGGAGTGTGTGATAACAGGTTTTGTGTGTGCGTGCGTGTGTGTGTGAGCACTCTCTTTTTGAGGTCGCCCATCACACCGGCTAATCGAACCCATAACGCACGCTATCACCTCGGCTACACCGCTATCACTTATCATCCCGGGACACACTCTCACCTTACAGGAAGTTCTGAGGATTCAGAGCCGGGTGTTGAACCCGAGAGGATTTGATGATTCGGAGGCTCAGTTGTCACCAGAATATCTAGACAGAATACGAGAGATTCTGTATCGCTTCCTGCCGAGTGGAAGCATTACGCGTTATCGCTATTTGCTGCACAGGACGCAAGAGCCTTCCATTTCCTTGAAGTAATTAGGATTTTATGGACAATCGCAGACGAACCAGAGACGTCCACGGGCGTCTGTTATTCGCGTGAATTCGATTAAAGCGTCCCAAAGGCGCTAGTTCATAAAGCGTATCCTGTGAACTACTGTAGGTCCAGATCTGATCCATATTAGAGTTCTAGTTTGTCATTTTGAAAGGTTTTTTAGACGTTTACGATCGCATGCGTTCACCAGAACACCATCTGAACACTGAGTAGGACGCGAATTTTGTCCCTACTGTCTGAACGTTGGAGCAGAAATCGAGATTTGTCCGAAACCAGGCGACGTTTTGTCCGATCTTCAACGGCCCGGTTTTGGGCTCTGTTCCCAATGTATCTTCAGATTCTGGTTCTTGGCTGACAGGAGTGGAACCCGATGTGGTTTTCCACCGATCCTCGTCAAGGTTTGACCCGTCTGTCCGTTCTCCCCTGTTTTTTGTTTTATGCGCCATATCCTGCGTAAACTCGAGCGTGAGCTCATTAATTTGAACTAGAACCTAGAAACATGTAACCAGTACACGCCATTCACACCTTTCACGTTCTTCTTCCTCGCCGTGTAGTTCACAGCGTCACGGTCCATCACGCTCGTTTCCTTTCTAGTTGACCGTTTTACATTTTTTTCTGGCCCTGAAATTAGCTCCACCCCCCTTACAAATAGAAAGCTGTTCAGCTCTACGGCCTAAACGTCTACTTATAACATGTGCAGCTTTAACAGAAGTGCGTCATCGTTTTTTTTTTGTGTGTTTTTTTTTTTTTTTTTTTACTGCAATTGCGATTCAACTCACAGCCAACAGAGGGCTCTAAAAATGACAAACCGCCGCTTTAAGCTCGATCGCGTCTATTACTTACGTATATACAACCACGATAATAAGTTTTTCTGTCAAGCTCTCTCGAAAAAGCTCGTTTATTCATATACGCAGTCGATCGGTTATTATTATATACTTATCTATATAGACAGATAAATACCACCCGGGTTTGTGAAAATACCCGAACGAATTAAAATACTTAATTTATTAGCTGTAAATAACTTGAATTCAACAAATAGAGAATGTTTGAAGGTGTTTTTTTTGTCGTTGTTGTCGTTTTGTTATTACTGGTGAATTAAACTAGCTAATAGCTAACTAGCTAGCGACATTCACAACCCGACGTTATTATAACTCCTTCTACTTACAAATCAAGCCGTCGCCTTTTCCTTAAACTCTCTGTAATGAATTTCGCAGGAGTTTTAACCAAAATAAATGACTAAACAATAGGAAGTCCCTTATTTAACCCAGGCGCTTGACATCTTACTGCTCGGCCGAGCAAAACACTTTACGCCACTTGCGAGCGAGCAGCCCGCGTAACTCCTGATGTCTTTTCTTTTCGAGCGCTAAAGGGATAAATCATTTCGCTGTCGCTGGAAATCATCCGTGCGGTGGAATAATAATTGGATTTCGTGACTGTGTGAGTGATTTTTGATAAGGTGATGATCATTACACATAAAAAGAGATTTACGCTGGCAAGAGCCGACCGCACTGACAAAATTCATCCCGTGGAAAAACCAACGCGTTTACTGCAGGCTCCGTCCTTGCTTTCATCTCTGTCGAGTCTATATTGTGCTATACTTTATTTCTTATATGAATGTATTCCAAATATCTCTTAAATCGGCTATGTATACAGTATACAGTATCCGGTACGTTTCCCTTTTACACGTTCTCATATTCCATTAACACGCACAGCAATTTGCCAACGCTAAGCGGTTTCCATTTGCTAAATAAGAACACTTCGTACTTTTTATCCGTTTACAGTTATATTTAATGTCGTGGAACATCCGTGAGACAAGTTAGCACTTATTTTTATAGCAGCTATAAACAGCCCTTATCAGTCTTTGTTTTTTATATTTTCTGCAGGTTTACATACAAAAAAAAAAAAAAAAAAAAAAAAAAGATTATTTTTTTTTTAAATTGAGTGTCATCCAGCTGTGGTCTTATTAATCATGAGAATAAAGCATGCTGGAATTGTACCCGAGGGTGTGTGTGTGTGTGTGTGTGTGTGAGAGAGAGAGAGAGAAGGTGATGTGGTTTGATGGGTCGCCCGTCCAAAGGTTAATTGAATTTTGTCTGAAGACAGAAGATTGCTTTTCCATTGGCCTGCTGTAATTTTTCACCTCTTGACATCTCTCTCTCTCTCTCTCTCTCTCTCTCTCTCTCTCTCTCCCTCTCTCTCTCTCTCTCTCTCGCTGTCTCTCTCTCTCTCTCGCTGTCTCTCTCCCTCTCTCTCTCTCTCTCTCTCTCTCGCTGTCTCTCTCTCTCTCGCTGTCTCTCTCTCTCTCTCGCTGTCTCTCTCTCTCTCTCGCTGTCTCTCTCCCTCTCTCTCTCTCTCTCTCTCTCTCGCTGTCTCTCTCTCTCTCTCTCTCTCTCTCTCTCGCTGTCTCTCTCTCTCTCTCGCTGTCTCTCTCTCTCTCTCGCTGTCTCTCTCCCTCTCTCTCTCTCTCTCTCTCTCTCGCTGTCTCTCTCTCTCTCTCTCTCTCTCTCTCTCTCTCTCGCTGTCTCTCTCTCTCTCTCGCTGTCTCTCTCTCTCTCTCTCTCTCTCTCTCTCTCTCTCTCTCTCTCTCGCTGTCTCTCGCTGTCTCTCTCTCTCTCTCGCTGTCTCTCTCTCTCTCTCTCGCTGTCTCTCTCCCTCTCTCTCTCTCTCTCTCTCTCTCGCTGTCTCTCTCTCTCTCTCTCTCTCTCGCTGTCTCTCTCTCTCTCTCGCTGTCTCTCCAGGCGATGGCCGAGGTGTTAGATCTCCTCTCCACACCCCATAACGTCCAAATCAGTGAGGTGACCTGTGACTCGTTCCGCGTTGCCTGGGAGATGACCCCGGAGGATGCCGGACGTGTGACGCACTACTTCATCGACCTCAGCCGCAAAGCCGGAGGAGAGACGAACCGCTTCAAACACAAAGTGAGTCCGTCAAGCTCAAGCGTGGGGGTTTTTAAAAAAAAAAATTTCACGCCCCCAAACATACCTCACTCTGACAGAGAGCTTCTCGTTCGCCCTCTTGCTGTGTTTTGCAAAAAAATAAATAAATAAATAAATAAATCAAATAATATACAACCGAGTTTGAAGTAAAAAGAAATTATATTCGTGGACATTAATGAAAAAAAGGCATTTACTTCACACGTACTTCCCATACTAAAAAATGTCGCGTACAGCCGTGCTTGAAAGTTTGTGAACCCTTTCTTCAAGGACTTGAGGATTTTACTGTTGTAGCTCTTCGTCATTGTGGCGCTTAAGAGCGGTTATTTGAGTTATCCTGTCAACTTGATCCAGTCGGGTCATTCTCCCCTCTGCCACTGGCCGGAAGTTTTCCGTTCTCCGCACCATTCCGGGTCAATTCCAGAGTGAGCTATTCATTTCGTTAGTCTTAAAGTTAGCGTCATCGTACACGGTTATAGAACAGTGATGATTTATAATCGCACTATCCGGTGTCCCCCAGACGAGTCTGGTTCCTCTCAAGGTTCCTTCATGTCATCTCCAGGAGTTTTTCCTCACTGGCTTTGCCCAGTAGGGAATTCAAACGAAAATTTTATATCCGTATAAACCTATAAACCCGGCCCTGTGACAGCGTCCGTTCTTAAAAGCGCTTTGTAAATGAAATTGAACGTTACCGAGAGACCACAGAATGTAAACACCTCCTATTGCTGAAGTCCTGAAGAGCTTTACGTCGGACTGCTATCAGATGAAAGCACTGACACCGGAGACTCCTTCCGAAATATATCAACAATTATGCTTTTTTTTTCTTCTTTTTTTTCTTTGTTAGGATGGAAAAGAAAAAGGAAACGGACGCCGAAATCGATATCACTGCCTTTTTTTAAAAAATAAATAAATAAATAAATAAATGATGCAACGATTTGCTTTTTCTCACAGCACAGCAAGAGAGAGAGAGAGAGAGAGAGAGAGAGAGAGAGAGAGAGAGAGAGAGAGAGAGAGAAAGCGAGAATAAATGTGAATGCACTGGAGGTTTGGAGATTTGTATCTATTTGGAGTTGGCTGACGTGTGGTGGTGCTTTTCCGGTCGCTTCTCATCTAGAAACTCAAAGGCCTCGTCATGAAAAGTGCCGTGAGCCAGTGACTCATCACAAACTCGACCAAAAACCCTCAGCGAGCGGCGAAAGGCCACCGTGCTGGAGTGCTCACGAAGCAGCGGGCTGAAACAAACATTTAACTAGTCAATAAAATGTGTGTGTGGGGGGGATAGATAAATAAATAAATAAATAAATAAATAAATAAATAAACGCATTGAGCGTTTTTGTTTCTCAAACCCAACCTGAACGCCGTCGCCGCTCGCCGCTTTTACATCCTCATGAAAACCCCAGAGCGGCTCGTTAATCGTTAATCGGCGGTCGTATTATGATGCTGTTTGTTGGTCAGCTGCAGAAAATCGCTGCTAAACGCCTTTTTGATCGCCCTCGTTTCCACTGCGCCTTCGTTCTACTCGCGAGCGAAGGACAGGGTTGCTATGGTTATGATCTTCTGTGCTTCCCGTAATTGGTTTTGCTTGTCAAAGGACGGAGACTTCACAACAAATCTAATTAGCTTTGATAGCGTCCTGATACGAAGGAGGAATATTTATTTCCACGACAAAGCGCGAGCGAGTTCAGGGACGCTTGAAACGTGTCGGACCGATGTTTCATATGTTTATGAAATATATTTGAATATTTTCTGGGATTATTCTGCGATGTTGACCGAGTTACCGTCTATGTCTTTTTATGCAAAAATACATCAGATACTTACAGTATATAAGAGCATTCTTTCAGAAATATGCGCGTCCTAATTCACGTGTTTTAGCAAAAGATGATGTGATGAAACGAACTTCCTGTTCCCACCCCAGAGCTGATTCTGTCCTATAACAGCACATCTTGAAATGTTTTATTCCTCTTATTCCACAGCAATTCGTTGACGATTACAATCTTGTATTAATTAAAGAATTAGGCGTCGTACCTTTTATCCAATTCTAGTTACATTTGTTGTGGAACGTCCACGAAAAGGAATCTCTACGTTCTCTGTACGTTTTTGGGTAAACGCAGCTGTCCTGAAGACGTCGGAAAAAGTTGCGGGTTTACCTCTGACTGTTACAAAACGCTGACACTGGAGACTCCTTCCAGACATGTTAAATACACGCCTCCTGACTTTAAGAAAACGGAACCACGTCAGTGATTGCACACTTTTTTTTTTTTTAAATAGTTTAAAAATTAGTAGATCGTTCACTGTACAAGCCCATGTGAATGAGCTGTTACTATAGTAACGATAACTTATTTAATTTATTTGATGTTATGTCTTACGTTAAAGCAGCTGTAAACACTCATCGCCTCGCCACGCTTGTTGCCAGATTGTTCTTCTGTTGTTTTTGTCTCGTTTTACGGATGATTATACACCAACATTTAATTTTTAACAACTCCTTAAGTTCTACGTATTTGGAGATAAATTGTTAAATAGATTTACATTTTCCGTTTTTTTACATTAAAAAAACACAGGGGGTGCAAACTTTTGTGCTCAACTGTATCCTATAACGATAAAGATGAGTATGCTATGCAACAATTATTGTAGTTTGCGATATTAGTGTTGTAAAGCATAGAGTCTGTGAAATATTGGACTAGGTCTTCCACTAGCTGTCTACGACATGTCTACTAGCTGTCTACTAACTGTCTACTAAGTGTCTACTAACTGTCTACAAAATGTCTACTACCGTCTACCAAATGTCTACTAGCTGTCTACAAAGTGTCTACTAGCTGTCTACCAAATGTCTACTAGCTGTCTACGAAGTGTCTACTAGCTGTCTACAAAATGTCTATTGTCTACCAAATGTCTACTAGCTGTCTACGTTGTGTCTACTAACTGTCTACAAAATGTCTACTAGCTGTCTACGAAGTGTCTACTGTCTACAAAATGTCTACTAGCTGTCTACAAAGTGTCTACTGTCTACAAAATGTCTATTAGCTGTCTACGAAGTGTCTACTAGCTATCTACAAAATGTCTACTGTCTAGAAAATGTCTACTAGCTATCTATGAAGTGTCTACTAGCTATCTACGAAGTGTCTATAAACTGTCTAGAAAATGTCTACTAGCTGTCTGTGAAGCGTCTACTAGCTGTCTACAGAATATCTACTAGCTGTCTATGAAATGTCTACTAGCTGTTAACAATTTTAACTCCATAGAGATTATATCACATTTTGATTTCATAGGATGTTCCCACTAAGCTGGTAGCTAAGGCGGTGCCGCTGCCGATGGCCGTGAGAGGTCACTGGTTCCTGAGCCCCCGTACCGAGTACTGTGTGGCCGTACAGACGGCTATCCGCCAGCCTGATGGGGACTACCAGGTCCACTCCACCTTCTTCCTCATTCCTTTCCTCTTCTTTGAACTTGTCCAGCAACCTTGCCTATGACTAATTCTTCTTCTTCTTCTTCTTCTTCTTCTTCTTATTATTATTATTATTATTATTATTATTATTATTATTACTACAGGTGTCTGAGTGGAGTCCGGTGGTGGAGTTTTGCACTGGGGGTAAGAATCATCATCATTTACCACATAAGCTACAGACTAACTAAACTACAGACTAACTAAACTACTGACTTAATATACTACAGACTAACTAAACTTCAGACTAAATAAGCCATAGACTAACTAAACTACAGACTAACTAATTTATAGACAGAATACACTACAGTCTAACTAAACTAGACAAAAAAACTACAGACTAATTTACAGACAGAATACACTACAGTCTAACTAAACTAGACAAAAAACTACAGACTAACTAAACTACAGACAGAATACACTACAGTCTAACTAAACTACAGACAAAAAAACTACAGACTAACTAAACCACAGACAGAATACACTACAGTCTAACTAAACTACAGACAAAAAACTACAGACTAACTAAACTACAGACTAATTTATAGACAGAATACACTACAGTCTAACTAAACTACAGACAAAAAACTACAGACTAACTAAACTAGACTAATTTACAGACAGAATACACTACAGTCTAACTAAACTAGACAAAAAACTACAGACTAACTAAACTACAGACAGAATACACTACAGTCTAACTAAACTACAGACAAAAAAACTACAGACTAACTAAACTACAGACAGAATACACTACAGTCTAACTAAACTACAGACTAACTAATTTATAGACAGAATACACTACAGTCTAACTAAACTACAGACAAAAAAACTACAGACTAACTAAACTACAGACAGAATACACTACAGACTAACTAAACTACAGACTAACTAATTTATAGACAGAATACACTACAGTCTAACTAAACTAGACAAAAAAACTACAGACTAATTTACAGACAGAATACACTACAGTCTAACTAAACTAGACAAAAAACTACAGACTAACTAAACTACAGACAGAATACACTACAGTCTAACTAAACTACAGACAAAAAAACTACAGACTAACTAAACCACAGACAGAATACACTACAGTCTAACTAAACTACAGACAAAAAACTACAGACTAACTAAACTACAGACTAATTTATAGACAGAATACACTACAGTCTAACTAAACTACAGACAAAAAACTACAGACTAACTAAACTAGACTAATTTACAGACAGAATACACTACAGTCTAACTAAACTAGACAAAAAACTACAGACTAACTAAACTACAGACAGAATACACTACAGTCTAACTAAACTACAGACAAAAAACTACAGACTAACTAAACTACAGACTAATTTACAGACAGAATACACTACAGTCTAACTAAACTAGACAAAAAACTACAGACTAACTAAACTACAGACAGAATACACTACAGTCTAACTAAACTACAGACAAAAAAACTACAGACTAACTAAACTACAGACAGAATACACTACAGTCTAACTAAACTAGACAAAAAACTACAGACTAACTAAACTACAGACAGAATACACTACAGTCTAACTAAACTACAGACAAAAAACTACAGACTAACTAAACTACAGACTAATTTACAGACAGAATACACTACAGTCTAACTAAACTAGACAAAAAACTACAGACTAACTAAACTACAGACAGAATACACTACAGTCTAACTAAACTACAGACAAAAAAACTACAGACTAACTAAACTACAGACAGAATACACTACAGTCTAACTAAACTACAGACAAAAAACTACAGACTAACTAAACTACAGACTAATTTATAGACAGAATACACTACAGTCTAACTAAACTACAGACAAAAAACTACAGACTAACTAAACTAGACTAATTTACAGACAGAATACACTACAGTCTAACTAAACTACAGACAAAAAACGACAAAATAAACTACAGACTAACCGAACTACAGACACAATAATCTACAGAGTGACTAGCCTACAGACAAAAACTAGATAAAATAAAATTCAGATTAAATAACATACAGACTAACTAAACTACAGACTAAACTACAAAGTAAGCTACAGACTAAATAAGCTACAGACTAACTAAACTACCAACTAAATAAGCTACAATCTAAATAAACTACAGACTAACCAATATACAGTCTAAATACACTACAGACTAACTAAGTTGCGAAAACTACATAATCTACAGATTAAACAAACTACAGACTAACTAATCTACAGTCTAAATACACTACAGACAACAAACATGTCGTGGCTGGCTGACTGCATCTGGAGGTGTGTGATGGTGTTTCTGTAGATTACGCCGTAGATCATCTGCAGCAGCTCCTGGATAAAGCTCAGGGTGTAGCGGGACGGCTGCTGCGCTTCTCCGTGTTTTACCGCAACCAGCAGCCCGAATACTTCCACTACGTCAGGTTGGTGTTAGTTCATCATCTTACCTTTTTCCTTCCCTCCGGTCATACAACAAGCGTTCGCCCGAGATCACGGTTTTGAATCGGAGATGCAGAAGAGGGCTGACAGCCCGTAACATACTCATGGGAACGAAAAGGCGGAGCCGGTGGGTGGGGACATAAAAGATTAGCAATGAAACAATGTGAAGAAAATAAAAAAAATCACAGTATTATAGTTAATATCACCGTTTCTGCTAACGTACATCACGGTAAACACTTGCAACGTCAAACAACACGATTCCCAACATTCCCGTGTAACTGGTCTGGTCCGACATCTTAACTGGGAAAGAGAGAGTGTTCAGTGTGATAGTCTCTCTACCATTTAATGATGATCTCTGTACCGGCTAATTGAATGGAATTGTATTTGTGTAGAACTTTTAACAATAAATCTTGTCGCAAATTAGCTTTACAGGAATCTGGATGTACGTCCATTTAGATCCAAAACGAGCAGAAGCGATAGTGGCAAGAAAAAAACTCCCTGAGACGACGGTCTTCTGTTGACATTTTTACAGCCCAGAAATTTGCTCCGCCCCCACCCCCACCCCCTGGAAAGAACAAAGCTGCTCTGCTTTATAGGTTTTCCGTGAAACATGATGTACAGTGTATTCGTGGTTTGAACAGAGGGACTGGGGTTGACTGAGCAGAAATCTGTGGGTTGTACTTGCAGTTCAGCTCACAGGCAGGACTTTTAGAGGACTCGAAAAGTTACAAACAGCTGCTTTAAGTTTGCAAACCGCTGCACGTACAACTCGGGTAGTACAGGTTTTGAGAACGTGCTGGCTGACATCGAGATGTCTTTTAAATGCCGTTTAACTTTTATTTACTATGCATAGAGACACAACGCAGAAACTATTGGCACCCTTCGTCGAAATTAACAGCACGTGCAACAAGTGTTGTTTGGAGTTACGCTGTACATATATTTGTAGAAATTCTCAACCAACATTTGACCGATTGATTTATTATTATTTTTTTCGTCTTAAACCATTTCTCTCTGTCCGGTTTCCTCCAAAGAACGGAATGTGGAGGTTTAATGCCCCCGTCTCTAAAAGACAACAGCGGCAGCCACGGCTCGCCCATCAACGGAAAGCTCCGTGGCATCTTCCTGAGCTGCAACACCGAGTTCGACACGGGTCTCCCTCCTAAAGACTCGCCCTACGGCCCCCTGCGCTTCCAGATCTCCGCCGCGCTCCTCCTGAAGCCCGAGACGCACCTCTACTTCGCCGATTTCTACTGCATGTACACTGCATATCACTACGTCGTCTTGGTGCTGGCCCCTGTCGGCTCGGAGGGCGATCGCTTCTGTGACGGGCGTCTCCCCCTGCTGGACCTCTCCTCCAATCCTTTCCTGACGTACGTCCCCGGGGACGAACCGACGTTCTGTCACGCCAGTGACGTCATCCTGGAGGTTATGTACACGGAGGCGCTGCCTTTAGATCAAGGCACGGTGGCGCAGATCAGAGGCCATCACCAGCTCATGAGCCTCTCCACGGCCAACGCCAAGAAGGACCCGAGCTGCAAGGTGTGTAACATCAGTGTCGGGCGCTGAGACGCTGAGACACCGAGACAGAGTCCGGACTGAACTGGTGCAATGTTTCTGACGCGACAGTCTGCATCTAGAACTGCGCTAGAGCTTTAAAAAAAAAAAAAACAACAACAACAAAAAAAAAACAACGTTCTTAGCAGTGTTGTGCAGATTATTTTTAAAAATGTCCCGGATGGAGAAACTAGCATGTCCTGATTATTCTATTTACTTAATATGATTTAAGCATCATCAGGCCAAAATGATTTTAGCATTAATATAAATATGAAAGCCATAAAATGCACATACTGCCAAATCAGTAACGATCAACGATCGGCGATGTCTGTACGGATCGGTGCTACCTGCTAAAGTTACCAAAATACAGCTGAGTGCAAAAGTTTGTACCCCCTTAGGACAAAATGAAATGAATTTTTGTCCAACAAGACATTCAGCATGTTCGATTTACCAGGTTTCTCAGAGGAAAAAAAAAAAAAAAAAAAAAAGGGTAAAGAAAATGGTTAAATTGTTTGTCTTAAGAAAAAAAAAAAAAAAAAAATGATGACAGTTCTAAAGTCCTAAAATGATTCCCGTCATATCCTCTGCGTCGCTTTTGATTCCTCTGTTGTTATAATAACTCTGTTTCCGCCCCCTCCCCCGACACCTCTGTAATACATCATAAACTGCCTTCTTCAAATCAAAGGCTTCCTGACGAAACGTTGTCAAAACTTCGTTCTTTGTTTCATTTCAAACTATTTTACTTTCGCCTTATGTTTAAAAAAAAAAAAATCGTTGTGTTTCAGGAAACGCCCACATTTTATTTTAAATTAACTTCTCCCACAAACCACCAGCAAATCTTTCTGAACTTTTGGACTGTTTTTGGACCGTGTTTTTTTTTTTTTGTTGTCGTTGACGGAAATCTACCCGAATTACTCGGACCCCGAACGCACGTCGTGATGACGTCACACACAATACGTCTCGGTCCGAGTCTGCGGAAAATCTGCGTTAATTTTGAAAAAGTGCAAGCTTGTCCGAAGATTGCGGAGTTTACTCGGTGTTGCGTTCGTTCCTGCGATCGCAAAATCCGCGGAGTCCTGGAGGGACCGCTTTATAATAACGATTATAAATGAATTGCAATACGTGATTATAAGACTGAGCCAACTGTGAGCATTTACTTTATAAAAAGGTGATTCTTGAATGGGTTGATTCCCGCCGGATTTATCCGTGTTACGTTTCTGTGCCAGAGCGAACAAATAAAAACGTGACAAACGTCGTCTTTGGGGCAAGCTTTAAACGGTTTTAAAATTCTTACTTGTTAGCCACATGAATGTCACGGCCAAACGGCAGAAAGAACCTTTAGAAAATGAACTCGTAAAATTTCTGAAAATAGGTAGGCACATGCAAAACAAATTAAATAAATAAATCAACAACGAAACACGCTCTCTCTAACAGGAAGCTTGTATTTTTTTTTTTAAAAGATAATTTTCTTAATAATAATAATAATAATAATAATAATAATAATAATAGAAATTCATATGAAATACAGAATAATACATAGTCCATCATCATCGTCGTCGTCAGTCTCTCTGTCCATTTTATTGCCTAGTGCTAGATCAGCTGCACTGCACCACTGGCCACTAGAGGCGCTATAGTGCGATAACGCATCAAGTGCTGCGAGCCTTCCTCTAGGTCCACCACATACTCCCTGAAACACAAACACCAAGCAGACGTCACGGACAGTAAGGGTGTGGCGATACCACAAAAAAAAAAAAAAAAAAAAAAAGACAGATCACATCATGCTTTAAGCCGTTTTTCCGAAACATCACGATACACTCCTTTTCAAATCAGCCGTGTCTAATCAAAGTCGGTCGCGATAAGCTTAAAAAAAAGATATCCCGACACCGCCGACGTCTCAGAAAAGCGTGTCGTGATATAATTGATCACGATATCGATATTATACATATTATATCCGATTAATCAAGAGGAAAAATAAATAAATTATTAATCGATTAATGAAATGAATGGTTAGTTGCTGCTGTACTTGGGAACCAAACGCTCCCTTTCTGAGCGAATCCGTCCCGCTATCCTTCAGTTCCTGAATTTACACAAATGCGTGTGGTTGTATGAACCCCAACGGAGGATGTGCTACGGAAGCCGAGCTGGTTCGTGTTTAGAAAAGTAGAGGTGCTGAACTACAGGCGGTTTTATTATTCCTAGGTTTATCTTCACCTGTCCGCTGAAATACTTTCCTGGGTTTGCATCTGGACCGTGGTCTGCTAGACGACGGCATTTATGGGTGTGTGTATGGGAGTGTGTGTGTGTGTGTGTGTGTGTGTGTTTAAACTCTACCTCTGTTCATCAGTCTCGGGTTCCACGAGGATGTTCTCCTGCCTCTCCTTCACACGCAGGAACACAAAGGAGTCCAGACACGGCTCTGGAACTACACACACACACACACACACACACACCATCTGTAGATGTAGGGCTGGGTGATATGACAAAAATAAAATCATGATTCTTAATGCCACTCAAATGGGGGGTAAAATCCCCTCATATGAAAACTGCCAACAATACAGTTTAAAACTTTTAAAATAAATAGTATACAAAAAAAAAATGTATATTTAATATTTCTAGATATTTTTTTAAATAATTTAACTCAGATTTAAAAAATTATTTCTCCATAAAAGGAGGGAAAATAATATAAAAACTGTTTTAAAAAGTAAGGAAGGAAGGAAGGAAGGAAGGAAGTAAATAAATAAATAAATAAGAAATGAAAATTTTCCAGTTTTAAAGATTAAGTAGAAAATTTCGACATCAAATCAGCAGCTCCTGGTCGGTTTGTGACCAGCTTAATCTTTTAAGTGATGAAAGCAGATATATCATCTCTGAAAAGTGTACTGTGGCATAATTTATCCCGATACTGATACGATAGTTATATCGCTCAGCGCTAGATACACAGCACGCTTTCAGAACAGCGATTTGAGACGTAGCCCTTGTGTCTTAAACACACTTTAGTCCTCTGGTGCCGCTTAAAAATCTCTCAACAGGCTCACCTGCTTTCAGCATGTCGACGCTCTGCAGGTTAGGAGGCATGTGTTTCAGCGCCACGGCCTTCAGGTAGACTTCTGTATTCGCCAGGTACCTGTGAACACAACACACCAGCACTGAACACACTCCTACTGACAGAAACCACCTCGACACGCCGCTCTCTGCGTCCCGAAGCGGCTACTGTTATTCAGGATCGCGTTCGGACCGGACCGGATGCTCACTCTTTGGCAAAGGCGAACTCCTCGGGAGAGAGAAACGAGGGATCGCCATCGGCCCGCGATTTCTCCTTCTCCAACACGTGAGGGAAAAACTTCTCAATCTGTAGCGGGGAAATACCACAATAAATAAATAAATAAATAGATAGATAAAGACAGAGAAAAGACAAAAAAAAAAAAAAAAAAAAGATTTTGTTTTAATTCATGATGCTCCCACCACCATGCTTCACTGCAGTTAAGGGGTGTTCTTACTTATGCAATCGTAACTCATTTGTAAATCATTTTACAAACGGTATTGATCTCTCACGCCCTCCCTCAACATATTTTGTGTAGCTTCATGACATAAAAATCAGAATTCATTTCGGTAACCGTGGTAACTACGGTGTCGGCGCTACCTTCTGCAGTCGGGAGCGGAGGTAGCTGCTGAGGACGAAGCGGATGCGGTCGATCTCCATGCGATGGACGCTGGCCTTCAGGTCGCCCTTCCTCACACGCTGCAGGTTCTCTTCCTGCACACACACACACACACACACACACACACGTTCCTGTCCATTTCATATAAGACTTTGTGTGTGTATATACGTATATAAATACAGGCCCATCCATACCATGTGTGTGAGTTGCTCCATCACACACTCTACCAGCTCGGATTTGTTCTCCAGAAGCTCGGGAGAGAACTTCTCGTTAAGCCAGGCCTGAACACACCACGGTGAGAAAGTGTTTAAAATATTTTCCCTTCAGCGGTACAAAATATCTCAGCAAAACATTATTAAGTGTGTCTGAAAACACAGGAGCCCAGAGAATCAACTCTGACAATGAAGGTGCCTGTGGGAAGATAAATAAATAAATCATCCTAATAATAACAACAACTTTATCATAGAAGTTTCTAAATTGAAAAAAAAATTATAATAAATTACTATATATTACTTATATTCTACATTAACATACAAATTAATAACAATAATAATAATTTTATTATAACACCAAAACAAATACAAAAAAAAAAAAGAAATGTACATATACACTACATATTAGGATGCAGGAAAATAAATAAATAAAAAAATAAGAATGTTAAATTTAAAAATATATAGTATATGTAATGTATACTCAAATATACTATTAGATAAATAAAAATAAAGAAATAATATATAAGTAAAAATGATAACGAAGAAAAAAAGTAGTATGCAAGTATATAAAATAAAATAGCTACTATGTGCAAATAATCTTAAAAATTCAGAAATCAATAAACAACAACAATAATAGTAATAATAATAATATTAAGAAGAATTTATCGTTATTATTATTGTTGTTATTATTATTATATTAAAGACACATTCATTAAATTTACATTAAATTAAATTTACTTGAAATATAATAATGTAATAAAAATATAAAGACACATTAGAGAATAAAATATGAACATTAATGCTCAGACCGGTTTAATAAAGTCATTATATTAACTATACCGTTTCTGCGCGCGTGCACGCACGCGCGCGCACACACACACACATACACACACACAAGTTGCTCTGTATTTAGAAATTAAATATAGAAATACACAAATAAGAAAATAAAATGTGTGATACTGACAGCAGTTCGTGGCTCTGTCCCAAACCACACACTCAGGTACTAAATAGTAAGCCTACATACTCCGCTATGGCATTATGGTAACTATGGTAACCATGGTAACCTGCAGTGGAATACTACTTTGACAGATTACTCTATGCGGTTTGGGATGCAGCCCCGGCTCTTTTCTCGCCTCTCCCAGCTCCTCACCTCCTCCAGCCTGGCGATGAGCTCGGCAGGGGTCAACACGTCCTCCTCCTGGCTCTCCTCTCCTCCGCTCAGGTCGCTGGCCTCCGAAAGCGCGTCCGCCATTATAACATATGCAGAGTTAAAGACGAGCGAGAAAATGTAGCTAATATTAGCTAAGCCGAAGTAGAATGGACCAGTTTAGCAAATAACCCCGCTTCCAAAAATCCAAAATGGCCGCTTGTACATTTGTCCAGCGTTATTTAAGCATATCTTCTGTTGACTTTTTATTGAACTCCGACATGTTTATACACCGAAATAAAAGCCCGGTTTCCGGGAAGAAAAAAAAAAATTCGCGCCATATCGTATGGGCGTGGTTTAGCGTGACGTAAGTGTGTTCGAGAAGGTTATTTCTGCGCAGTTCTGCGCAGTAAATAAACAACATTTATAATATGCTTTTCATTTTAAAGTTTATAAAGGAATGTTTTATAGTAGGAACAGCATAACTTTATATATATTTTCACTGTATGTGTAAAAGGCACTATACAAATAATTATTATAATTTATTAATAATTATTATTATTAATTGGTGTCGTCGTTGTTGTATCTTCGAGGAGGTTGTGTCTGCGCACTTTTACGCAATGCGCAAAAATAATTGCGCAATACATCACAACATTTATAAATTTTCTTTATATTATGCACAGCATTTTCATGACTGCGTGTCAAATCTGTGTGAGAAACTACAAGCTTATTTCTACTAAAAGTTTACCGCAGTGTTGTTATACAGAGTGAATTAAGCTAACTTTGGGGGGTTATACTTAGAAGCATTTATTTTCTGCCTTGATTTTGTAAAAGACTAAACTTGTTATTTTAATAAACCTTTTCAGTGGACGTGGATCTTAAAATGTGTGTTCATACGATATTAGAAAACGTTAATGATGAATTTGGATATTTTCAAATATTTATTGAAGCCATGATTAAGGTTGTGTGTGACATTGTCGAACATCTCATGACACAAAAGCGTACATGATTCATTAGAATATGATTTAAAAAAAAAAAAAAAAACACACACAACATTTTCCCTTCATGTGTAGACAGTCAATACTTTAAGGATAATCAAAAAAGTATAATTTACTGCAGTATTAATACAATTTTTTATTATTATTTATGACTCTCAGGTTCAATAAGAGAGAAAGAGAGAGACTCAGAGTCAGCACTTTGGCCAGAAGGGGGCGCTACAACATAAAAACAACTGCAAAATCTCTATACAGTTTTTTTTCGATGCCCTTGCAGCATAATCAGCCAAGCAGTGGGTGTCAAACATCCGCAAAGCAATAGCAGTTGGTGCAAGTTTTGCCTTTTGGAACACTGTTCCTACATTGTCAATCATTTTGACTTAGATTGCTTCCATTTAATGTGTAACAAAATAGTTCAGCCCAGTTTCAGTGCCCTATACAGTACAACACCTTTGTCAAACCTGAGAGGAATTTTAAACAAAGCAAAATTTGTTTAATCGAAAATAAAATATTATATACACAGCAAAAATATATATATACATGTTAACAAACACATTACTTCATTGGTGATAGTTTAAACACAGGGATTCAGTCAGTAGTGCGAGGTAATGGATTCCCAGTACACTTGATTTTTTGTTTTTGTTTTTTTTTTTTAAAAAAAAGAAGATTTATATTATTACTTCTAGTCTCTTACAGTTTAGTAGCGGCTTTTCTTAGTCAGTGCTTTAAAATGAGACTTTTCCATCACAACATCAGAGAGAGAGAGATTTTTTTTTTTCTGATACCCTTCGAAAATGCTACCTTTAATTTCAACCTGACAAAACCGACAGATATTTCAGTACAAGGAGCCTGAAATGATGACTTGCTGAGGAGATTACATATGGATTTTAAGTTGTGCTGAACAAATATAGTGAAAAAACAAAACAACAAAAAACATTTGTCAAGAGATTCAGGTCATCATAGTGGAAGTATAATGTTGATATTGATATTGAGTGACTATCTGAAAGTACCTTCATGGATAACATCAGTGAGATTTCCTTATGCCAAACATAAGCTACATTATTTTGACCATGAACCGCTTCGAGCTACAATCACTCGAAACGGGTGACAGTCCCAGTCCCTTGCGATTAATATGGCTGCAGTGTTGCCACGCTGTACCCGGCAGGCGGATGCCAGACCGGCACCGAGTACGGGTACGGACGAAACGTGGCCTCATACGGCCCGAGGAAGGGACCCTGCAGGGGATGTGTGGGATGTGTCTGGGATGGAGGAATGTTGACATGAGCAGGGAAGAAGAAAGGCTGATGGGGTAAAGCTTTCATCTGTTCCAGCGCATCCGCTCTGGGCCGGTTGAAACCTGACAGCAGGTATGGCAAGGTGGGCAATCCAGTTTGGTGCACAAGGTACTGTTGGGTCGGCTTGGGAACCACCATCTTGGATTTGTCCTTTCGGTCTGGGAAGCGTACGGGAGACGGGAGCTTCTTCACCAATGTCTCGGCGCTATTTGGCCTCTTGGAATTCGGAGCGTGGGGTTTGTAAAACGGCTGTAAGGATACGGGCCTCCAGGGATCACGGGAGCGAGGGACGACCTTGGAGAAGCTTGAGGCAGACGGCACCCAGCAGGCCGAGCTTAGAGACGTGGGGACGGGTGTCCGGAGCGCTGGGTGTCTCTGGGTTTTGTCCGGATGTGTAGACGTGAAGTTCAGGAAGTTGTGGTGATTTGGGCGTAACAGAGGGGACGCGTCTTTGGGGCAGGGGTAACGGACGAAGGGTACGTGCACTCCGGATTCAGGCGAAGCTCCAAAACGTGCTTGCTTCTGCTTCTCTGCTTCCGGAGCTGTCGTCTTCTGGGTCGGAACGGCGACACAGTCCTCGGAGGAAACGGAGAAAGGGGAGGGGCTCCGTGAGGAGGACGGGGAGGACAGAGGCAGGGGTGAGCCGTCAGAGGTGTGGCTTACGCGTCCAGAAGGTGTGGACGAATGTGACAGATGAATCACAGAGGGTCTCTCAGGCTCTGTGACGTCCTCCAGGCCAGCAGGAGGCGTTACGCTCAAGCTCGCCTGCGCCAGACGCTTCTTCTTCTCCAGAGGGGACATGACAAGGGCGGGGACTAGCGGCTGAAGAAGAGGCTTCTCTCTGAGACACATGTCTTGAGATGAGACCTGGTCACCGTCCGGATGCTCTGAGGAAACCGGCCACGCTCCGGAGTGAGAACACACTCCTCTCTCACAGGGATGACTGCCTCTCAGAATTTCCTGACAAACAACAACGCACACGTTTTAGAGAAACGTCCCAGTCGAAGCAGCATAAATTTCCATTTCATTAATTACTGTGAGGGGCTGTATGATTTATGCTTTCAATTTCATACCTTCTCCAACACACTATTCGAAAAATAGCCCGAGGTTATTGTTATTGTTGTTTTGTTTTTTTCCACACACCCATGGAAAAGGGGTTTCCCTTTCACACAGAGTTCCGAGAAAGACGACTTTAGACCGCTAAGAACCCTTACTCATCCACAGAACCCTTGAAGAA
Source organism: Ictalurus punctatus (assembly GCF_001660625.3). Lineage (NCBI taxonomy): Eukaryota > Metazoa > Chordata > Actinopteri > Siluriformes > Ictaluridae > Ictalurus > Ictalurus punctatus. Next base: position 2,136,310 of record NC_030420.2, read on the forward strand.
CCCCGTGTAAACAAGCTCCGGTGTCGAGATCAGAAGCGCGTCGCATACGGAAGTGTACTGAATTCAAAATTCTCAGGTTTTCCTGAGAAACATCTCGTATCGCTGAGACATTTTATCGAGGAGGAGAAAAAAAACGAACGCCGCTTTGCGATGTGTGTTTTAATTTTATTTTAAATTTTACCTCTGGGTCGTCTCCGTCCGTCCTCCGTCTCTTCTTGCTCTCGGATTTGCCCTTGCCCTCCTCGCTCCTCTTGTACTGTTTACGAGGTTTCGACGGAGGAAGTGGCTTGTCTTCCTCTCCCCTCCGATGCCTCTCGTAGGGTAGAACTAACCTGCCGAGAGAAAGGAGAGACGCAACCATGACAACAGGGTCGATGGTTAAAAGCCCTGCTTATAAAATCCCAGCACCAGTTTTCTGGGTTTCTGAAACTCCACACGGACGACCGAGCGACCGGGATCGCGTCACCGCGGTGATTTTGATTGGAGAGTTCAGCTTTCGAAAAGCGATCCGGTCACGGTCGGATTTTTAGCTAGTTTATAACACCCTTATAGCATTTCTGCTGGGCGGAAGGAGTACGAATTCAATTGCATTCGGCAATGACGTCGTGAATCATTGAATCTTCTGATGACATCACAGCGAGCGGGTGCAGGGTGACGACGACCGCGACGGCTAATTGGATTAGTAATATTTCGTTTCGGTTGAATAATTTGTGTTCGAGTTTTGGATTTTACCTTTCGTAATGTCTGCGAGTGCAGGTGGCGGCGCTGGTGCTGCCCGGACTACCGCCCAGCTCGTCATACACGTTCTTCCACAAGCGCCGGGTCGTCACCTGGTAACACACACACACACACACAGTAAGAACCTCAACGCACAACCTCCGAGCATAGATGAAGGAACGTGACGCCTGTAAGGAACAAAACACACCGTGTCATTCTGCTATTCGAAAAATAATCAACGACGGACCGGTGTGATGAAGCGGAGTTACTGTTACAACCCCGACGTTGATTAATTTCCCACAACAGCACACCCCTAAGTGCTTTATTCCTCTTACACCACAACCAACGACTACAACTGTCACTCTCATACAAGTGTGTTTCTTTTTATCCTTTCACGGTCACGTCCAACGTCGCCGGACATCCGCGAAACGAGCTGGACGGCGTCTTTTAACGGTCGCTCCTTCTCTCCCGAGGATGTCGGAAAGTTACAGCTCTACCTCGGACTGTCCCAAAGCTCCGGCGCCGGAGACTCCTTCCTTAAACGTCGAAAAAACATCCCCTTGAAGAGAGTTTCGCCGTATCAGCGATTTCTCGAAGGATGAGCGCGCGAACTACACGAGCCGTCACTATAGAAACGATAACGTGTTAGTTATAGGCAACTCAGAGTACAAGTCAGAGCTGCTTCCTCTAAAGAGAGGAAACGTCCGACCAATCAGAGCGCAGAATTCAGCAGCGCTGTGGTGTAAATGAAATGTTTCAGTTTTTACTGGAACTCTCTCAGTATTGTTATTAGTAAGCGGTCGATTTTAACGCGTATGTGATTCAGTGACTAATTGTGTGATTGTGTCGTGGTGTTTTATGAGTAACAATATCTGTGTGATTATCTAAGCTGAATCTGAGTCTCGTGAGTCATAACGCTACGATCGATCCTGTTTGACAACTTTTCTCACACATCTGTGTGTTTTGAGTGTACTTTCACTGAAGCGTGGATTTTAAAGCTATTCTTTTATTCTCAGAAAATAAGGCACGTCGGTTCTCGCGTTCACGTCCTCAGACCTTTTCGGCCAAAAAGTAGAGGTGGATAGAGCGGTGAGACCTGCTCTAACCACGCACACTCGAGCGAGTGGAAACTTTCTGGGTGAGCACTGCGCAAAAAAAAAAAAAAAAAAAAAAAAAAAAAAAAAAAAGAACGCACAGGTGGGCAGAGGGTCTTGCAAAGCGCGAAGCTTCAGGATGTCTGAGGAGGGAAGTTGGACCCCCCTCCTCGAGCTCTCGTTGTGGTTTTAACGGCCACTGCTTTCAAAATGAGCTCAGGACAAGCTTGAGTTTCCACTCCAGACACAGAGCGAGAGGCTCAGTCAATCGATGGACGCAAACAAAAATAAATAAAAAAGAAGAGCTGGCCAGACGCTATGAGATGTTCAGTTAGCAGGCAAACTGCGAGAGCTATTTATGACCCTTCACAGTGCAGCAGATGGAGGCTGGTAGGTGTGTGTGTGTGTGTGTGTGTGTGTTTGCATGCAAACCTACCGACTCATAGCCTCCAAGTATCTCCACAGCCTTGTAGATTTTCCACAGGTTAACTGAAAAACACAGAACGTTTTCAACATGCACCCTCTGTGAACATTTGCTGAAAAGTCCTAACCATTTTTTCCTCTCTCCCATCAGTAAAATCAATCAATCAATAAATAAATAAAATACAAATAAAATAAAAATTGACCCGAGATGTCATGAAGCACCCAAGACGTTAGCAATGTAAGCAAGTAAGTAAGTAAGTATGTTAGCAAGTAAGGTAAGCCCATAGCTACCGGTTTGACGTTGTGCAACGTCTAAATCATGTCGTTTACCTCAGTAATACTATCTCACGTGCAGACTTTTGGCCACGCCTACTGACCTGACGAACAACGTGATGTAACGGTAATAACATATTCCACATGATTCTCCAACTGACCATGCTGAAATGTAGAAACGTTCATATCAGAGTGTCTGAAATGGTTTCGGGGGCATACTGTTTTTCGGGGAACTAAGACGCAAGAGTCCGGGACCTTTTCGTCAGTAAACGTGGGCAAGAAGCGCCTTCTCTAACAGGAAGAAGCGTCTGACTGACAAATCACACTGACTGACAAATTTTTTTTTTTGGAGGCCGTCAGCAGACCGGCAGAAGTATAACATGTAAAAGTTTTGAACTTTTTGCAATCCAGTGGCACTACAATGCTCCGAAAAGAGTAAAAACAAACAAACAAAACAAAAACAACAACCCTGGTGTGCATACAGCACGTGTGAAGAAAACAATCATATTGCAGAATCTTTAGGATTCTGAAGCTCGGGGCCAGAAAAGTGCACAAAAGATCATCAGGATCTCATTGGACGTTAGGTGAAGCTGGTTTTATTCCGGTTTTGCTCTGCTTTTAGCTGGGGTTGTTTTTTGTTTGTTTGTTTTAAAGATTATTACCTGTCACACTGTACAACCCCCCCCCCCCCCCCCCCCCCCCCCAAAAAAAAAAAAAAAAACAACAAAACAAAACAAAACAAAAAAAACAATCTTTTTGATTTCTATAACAGACTGCGACTTGAGGCTGAGGCAGATGAATCTTGTAGCTACGTCGGTACGTGCAGGACAGAACAGAGTTTTAGGTTTAAAGGTGTAGTCAGTGATCTCCTGGGTGAAGCTGGTTGAGAAGGAATGCTGAACAGATCAACTCGTTTTGATTTGTCTAACACGTCTCTTGGTCATGGAATAAACCCAAACGTCTCACGTCATGGTGTTCACTGTTAATCTAGAGTAAAATAGCAGAATTTTTTTTTAAGGTCGTCTACGGGCAGGGGTGTAGAAACTTTTTCTGGTAGCAGTGTAGCTACTGAAAGGCAAAAACAAAACACATTCATCCAAAGCCGCGCCCCTCCCCCCCACAAAAAAAAGATTCCACGACGAGTCCCTGTCTGATTAGTTGGTGGTGGTCTTCCGGTCTCCTTTCTTTACAAAAAATGCATTTATTTATTTATTTTTAAACACTGACTGCACCTTTAAAGGTTTTGCCCAATGTGACTTTCAGCAAGTCTTGCATTTGAAGCTGAAATATTTGTTTACTCACTCTGTTTAAAGCCGAGGTGAGGTATTCTCTCGATAGGCGTGCCTCTTTCCTTCATAAACTGGTAGAGGTTCATCACAAACGCCCTCTCCTCGCTCTCTGATTGGCCAGGCTTGGACTCCTCCGCGCTCCCATTGGTCAGTTCTGAACTCGGCATTTCTCGTTTGAACTATTAAAATGAAAATCAAGAAAGACACAGTGCTGCGTTCAATACTCAAATTCCAGGGGAATTATGGAAATGTTGGAATTACGGCATCTCCGATAAACAATAACCCCCTTAAATTCCTATTAAAGTGAGAGATTTTCTTTCTATTTCCATTTACAGGAAGGCACTTCTCTCTTTTTTTTTTTTTTTTTTTTTTTGCTTCTGATTGATTCAATGGCTTTAAATTTCACTTTCATATAAACAAAATTCTCACATTAAGAAAAAAAAAAAAACCCCGATCTGATTCACTTTCTCATCATCTCCTCAAATTTCAGGTGAATGTGGGTTCATATCACCTCCTTCCGGGACGATTCATAGTAAAACTGAGAATGTGTGCTTTTTTTTTTTTTTTCTTTTCTGCTTCTTCTTCTTTTTTTGTCACCACTTTGAACACGTAAGCTGTCATCCTGTTTGAAGCGAAACACATCGGGGGTTTCACACACACACACACACACACACACAGAGGCATCTGCCCCAGGCTGCACTCTCACTCTCATCAGTAACACACATACACACACACCATGAGAAACTCATCACACACTTACTGTAACACACACACACTGTAAGTCTAAAAGTGCGTCCTGAATTAAAGATGGGATGTAGTGTCTAAGGACGAGGTGTGAAGGCAGATTTGCCACCAGTCACTGTCATTGTTTTCACCTTAATATTAAAGTGTGAATTCATTAGCACAGGTGTGTACTGAGTGCGAGATGTGTTCACCACATTCTTTGACTTCTCTTCTCAGTAAATTATTTGAATCACGTGAATTATCACATTATTCAAAGGTGAAATTTAGACTCTTCGGATTCTGACGTTATACATGTGTATATACGTGTTTGTACTCTTCCACGTGTGATTTATCTTGCACAAGATTCATTTATTTCCACTTCATTTATAACACACGGTTCCTTTACATTCACAGGTGACTCTTGTGATTCATTTGATTCGTTTATTTTAGGGTGACTCTTGCAAATGATTCTTTTATGTTCACATGCGACTTTATTTTAAACATGATTCGTTTATTTTACAGGCGACTCTTGCACACGACTCCTTTCATTTCGTACGTGAATGTTTACCCACGATTCATTTATTTTCACAAGTGACTCTTGCACATGATTCATTTAGGCCTATATTCTTATGAGATTTTATTTTAAACACGATCCGTTTATTTCACGGGCGACTCTTGCACACGAGTCCGTGACATTCACAAGTGACTCTTTCAAACGGTTCCTTTAATTCCGTATGTGAATTTTTACACGATTCGTATATTTTCACAAGTGACTCTTGCACACGATTCCTTTATTTTCACAGCTGACTCTTTCAAACGATTCCTTTAATTCCGTATGTGAATTTTTACACATGATTCCTCGATTTTTACATGATTTCTTTTTTTTATTTTTATTTAACACATGATTCATTTATTGTCACATGTCCTTTTTTTTTTTTTTTTTTACACATTATTCGTTTACTTTGACCTCGATTCGTATATTTTCACATGTGATTTTGTTACACATGATTCATGGTCCGTATTTTATCCCCGCTTTAGGGCCGCTGTGGTTTAAATTACTAATGTGTATATTTTATACCGTATATACATACATTATTAATATGTATATCTTAGACCGACTAGGTCTATTCGGAAATATCACGAGCAGTAATAATAACAATGTCCTAAATGATGTGCTTTACTTCCTATAGAGAAACAGCTGATGCAGTAAGGACTCAATAACACGCTCGAGGATTGCTCTATACGTGTATCGTAACTAGAACACGGAGGGGTCAGAAGGAAACGCTGGTGAAAATGGGAAATTGCTAGAATGATGAAACGTTGACATCAACGGTGCAATCTTCACATTTTAAGAGTGTTAAAGGCCGGTCAGTGCGAATTTTCGCCATCTGGAACCGCCTAGAGCTGACTCACTCGGTTTCAGTCGCCGCTGTATCCTGGTCAGGGTCACTGTGGATCCGGAGCCGATCCCGGGAACACCGGGCATGAGGCAGGAATACATCCTGGATGGGTGGACCCCAGTGTGCGCACACACACACACACACACACACCTAGGAGGACTTTATCTTAGTCAATCCACCTACTGGCATGTTTTGTTGGATGTGGGAGGAAACCGGAGAACCCAGAGGTCCCCGCATGGACACGGGGAGAACATGTGACAGACAGTAACTTGAGCTCAGGATCAAACATCGTTATGTTTTTTTACAGCTTTAAAATGCAAATTCCGGGGCAAAACCAGCAAGGAAATAAAAACTTTTCAAAATATCACGCATATTACGTTTTCACGTATTTTCGTGTGTCGCAACGGGGGAAAAAAGAGGAAGAAATACGCCTGAAACGATCTGAAATTCAACCACCATCGTGTTTAAAATTAAACCGTACCTTCGCAGAACAGAGTATCCTGAGAGATTTTTAAAAAATTTTAATGATAAGATAAACTTGTATTCGATTCTGGTGAGGAAATCAAAGCGTTACAGCGGCATGGACGTAAGAATACGAATCGTCAGGGAGAGAAATAAATCAAGTGCCGATTTGCCGAGTATACGGGTTGAAAGGTGGCAACACGATGTGCACATACGTGACATGAATATTCACACATGAATAATGCAAAATGAAAGTAGCAGCGTGATCGGAAAATGTGCGCACAGAAAATTAAAAAAAAAAAAAACATTTAAAAAAAAAAAAAAAAAAAAAAAACCCCAGCAGAAGTGCTAGTGCATGATTGTTCATGTGTGAATACTCAAACGTGTGAGTGACAGAAGCATGGTATTTACTGACTCAAATTAATCTATAGTCCAAATGAACTTACACATCATTAACTGTCGGTTCTAATGCGTGGGAAAAAGGTCTCACTACAAACAGTTCCTTTCCCAGAGAACACGAGCGAATACCTAACTGTAAGGGCACGAAAAAAGAAGAGAAAAAAAAAAAGAGGTGGTAGCTAAATATCAGTGAAAAAATATGCCAGATTGTCTAGTGTGGTGTAGCCAAAAGTGGAAGTGTGCTAAAGTGGCAACCCGAATAAATAAACAGCGAAGACAATGAGACTTTAGTGAGACGCAGGCCGCAAAGCAGGAAATGAAAAACACCAGGGCAGCACAAGCACCCACCAACTGTCACAGGATCAATCACACGCTCAACCGTTCTGCAGAGTTTTTATGAAGTGAGGAAAGAATTGTGGTCGATGTGGCAGTAAGAGATTGTTCGCTCCAGAATTCACCTGATATTATTCAGACGAGGAGTTGCGTGACATGACACATGAGCGAGAAAAAAAAAGTACAGAGTGGAAAAAGAGAGTAAAAAGTGTTTAAAAAAAAAAAAAATCCTTTAAAAAGTGACTCACTAGAGATGGGGCTGACGTTTGGAGGATTTCTGAGTAGAGAAGAAGCAGAATGTAAATCTGTCGAGTGTGTGTGTGTGTGTGTGTGTGTGTGTGTGTGAATACTTTAATCGTAGGACATAAAGGATAACATACTGTAAGCCTGATGGTGACATTTTGCGCCGTTAAAAATATCTTCTTTTTTTTTTTTTTTAGATAGATAGATAGATAGAATAACCTTAATGACCGATCCTTCTTTATGTGTGGCCTTCCTTCCGAAAATCCAATCGGCTCATTCCCATGAAGGTAACTCGTAACCCGGGTCACATCTACTCACGCCACATGGATTTACAGAAAAGAACGACGCCGCCGCCGTTGTTGTTGTTGTTTGTTTGTTTGCTTAAAGAAGTCAACAAAAGTGACGGGGCTGAAAAAGACGGCAAAAAATGGCCCGTCGCTCATGAAGGAACTACTCCAGCTGCGCTGGATGTGTGATCTTGGCTTTCCGAAGTGTCGCAGACGTGCAGAGCAAATCACGGCGTTACTAAGAGAGTGTAAGTCACATGACTGCGTCGTGGACTAATTGGGATAAATTACCCTGTGGAAAAAAAACACAATAGAAACCCTTTTAATGGCTATAATAGGAGTTGTATTGGTTTTAATGAAAACTCTAATGCGCCCTCTACTGGTAATTTGTTGCCTTCTATTGGTGGCATGTCATGTCTAGTAGGATCAGTAATGTTAATGGTAGTGGCTTTAATGGCAGCTAAGGGTTTGTAATGGTCTTTGTAGTGGAAATCATTAGACGTTTTGTGATTGTCGGTAGGGTAGGCGAGTCTCGTTTTAATTTGCGCTGTTAAATTCCTGTTACGTTATTTTAAAGGGAATTATGTACATCTGTAAGACGTAGAGTTCTAGATCTTCTCGCTCTACATGTCAGCATTCAGCACTACTGTATTACGTGAAGTGCTTCGGAGCACTGTTCGGTCGTGTCTAATAGGTCCCGGAAGCTTCTTCCTGGATCACACCTCGTCCGATCTCTGGAGCAGGTTGCAAGGTGAGAACAGGTCAGGCTGGTGGAGGTGGTATGATGCTGTGGGGAATGTTTTCCTGAGACACTTTGGAACCATTAATACCAAAGAAGCGTCATTCGAACGCTACTATCTGGGTACCGTCGCCGACTACCGCTGACTACGTCACGAGGATTCGTGATCGCGACACCAGACCGGAATCCATCAGAGCGCCTTTTGGGATGTCGGAGCTCGAACGACAAATCGTATGCAGTCGTGTCAGCGTGGTGAAAACACTAAAGTGGCCGCGAGCGAAAAAGTCATCCGTGTTTATAAATCGTTCCTCGAAGGGAATTTCAATCAACACGTCTAATATATTGCGAAATGGGGTTTTTTTGTTGTTGTTTTTTTTTTTTAAATCCACTCCACCACCAGCTCAGCGGACACGAGTGGCTGTACGGTAAACCCTCGACTTTCCGTTTGACGTCTGCAGCGGTCGTTCCGGGGGGGGGGGCTCGAGTAAATAAAGTTCACTCTTAGGGTTTCAGAGTGAATTGAAGTTCCTCAGAGAGACCAGAGCTTCCCAGAAGCAGACCTCTGAAATGACTAAAATCGTCAGCGTTGAGGTGGCTGCTACTGCGGCTGAGTAATATCGAAGATGTGGGTCCCTTCTTCTGGTTTGCGAAATGAGTCACTTGGAAGACGAAGACGAAACCAGTTCTGTGTTCTGTCAAGGGGATAATATTGCAAATGTGGGCCACAAAGGGGTAACCCTAAATGAGTCAAAAGTATCACACCGTCCTTTATGCAAACTCTTTTCTTTCTTTTCTTTTCTTAAACGATAGCATCGCTGTCAGCACGTAGCTTCAGGCCAGATTTGGCTCATCTTCAGTGAAATTTCACCCTCAGCGAAAGAGTCTGCCGGCTGCACAAACACTTCCTGTGAAATTGACAAAACCCAGTTTCGAAGAAAGAAGCGTTTTTTTTTAAATTTTTTATTCTTGGAATCTGCAACGCTAATCGAATCTGGGAACTTCTGCAATACGAAGAAAATCTGTATATAAGTCAAAACCAGAGTTGCAGAATCGAACCGACAATTTTACACTTCACTATTTCCTCCAGACGCTTCGAGCTCGAGAGAAGGTATTTCGTTGATATGATATTTCAGACCACAAAGCTGTTGAATGCGACATTCCGGTTTCAAACAGGAAGCAGCTTGTTGTCCGACTGCCGCTCCACCAACCCCCCCCCCCCCCCCCCCCCCCACACACACACACTCCCACCCCATCGAACAAAACCGCGACTAAAAACAAACCCCGAAACGACAAACTTGCCGTAAGCGAGCTCGTCTTAAATTTCCACCTTATTTCAAATTGTCGAAAAAGACGCCTGTCCCCCGCGCGTGGGCCGCGTCAATAACGTCTCAGAACGAAAGTCGGTCCCGCGAACGTAAGGGCAGCTCTCGCCACTGGAAATGTGCAGCTTCCGAAATCTGACGCAAAACTATTACACACGCGAAATGAAATGTTACTTCATTCCCAAGTGAGTCACAGTACGAGCACCGCGCTAAGAGTTAAAGGGACATGGCTCGACGGAAAAACATCGTTTCCGCCGCCATCGTATCGGTGTTATTCGAGGTTTTGTTTTTGTAGCTAGCTGAAAAAGAAAAGATCTTTTCCGTAAATAAAAATACGATGCCCATACGGTGTCTTCATATATACAGAACTGCTGCGTAACTTTACAAAATAGCAGCAAGAGACCCTACTTATATCACGTCCAGCTCTGTGGTGCGCTTGAAAAATCGGGGGGCGGGGCTTAAATAACCAAAGAGTGCTGCAGGAACGAGTCGTAAAAACCCCCGGAAACGAGTTAGCGTTCGAGCACGTCCGGTTCCAGCGTGTATATTTTCATATCTACGGTATGATATACCTCAGTAATACCTCCCTGGGGATTCCGTTACGCTTTTTACGTGTACTGAAAGAGACGGTCGCTAACAGGTGGGACTACGGAGGTTGTCGGGGACGATAAACGTCATCACGCCGAAGCGGGAAAACTCCTCGACTACACCCGCGTCGTGTTTACACTCACGCTCTTGTGAACTATTCCAACTCAAACGTTCCGACTTGTTGATTTATCAGTCGATAGTATTTTCCAACTGTGGTGTTTTATTTGTTGTTGTTTTTGTTTTTTAAATAACGATCGAAAGAGTCGTAGCGGTCGTGACGTCGAAGCCGTGCGACCGTCGGTCGCGTAGTCCGTCTACAGCCGGGCTTTGGCGTCTTACTCCCGGCGATCGCATCTAGGATCGAAAATCCATACATCGTCCGTCCGTGAAGATGATCTCGACGGACGGACTGCGTACGAGTCGTGAATTTTTTCCGCGGTAATCCAGACGCCGATGGGAAAAACCCCATTTTTTTGGTCGAAGGAACCAGGATGATGCTGACTTCCGGGTCGGTCTACGAAAATACGTCACTCTATACAGAGAAATCGGTCATCGCGGTCGTCCAAGATGGCCGCCACGTAGCGACACGGTTTTACACGGTGAAGATTTGTTCATGTTTAAATATTACCGTAAGTCACAAATCCCGAAGCGTGATTAGTGTAATAATAATAATAATAATAATAATAATAATACACAATGAGTTGAAAGGGTTCAATGGTTTGTCTGAGTTGACCAGCAGTGTTTCTGGAAATGATGCGATTTGCATTCACAAAATTCCAGATAAGGCGGAACTATTGTTTAACGGAACGACGAATCAGGTCACAAGCGTGAGGAAATTCACGCTCTGAGCTTCTAAACAGCAAGACCAGGCATGTTGAAACTCACAGTGTCAGCACAGACATAATCATACTAAGACACTGATGAGTGTTGACCTATCTGAACACACACACACACACACACACTCACACGAAGACGTCAGTTTAAAAGCCTTGCAAGACGAGAAATAGGGGAAAAATTGCGACTGACTCATAGCAGCCCTTTGAACATGTGCTGATTGCGAATGCCTCCGTTTGTGCAGGTTGCCAGTCATCCCGGTTTTTGTGAATATGTTGGAAACTCTAACTCAGTCAGTGTGACCTAGAATCACAACCGTCACGCTCCGTTTAGTACCGAATTCTTCCTTCTCGTTCATTTCCTCTAAGACGCTAAGGGGTCTTTCTTAAAAATATAAAGGTCCTTCAATGGTTTGCAGCAACGCAGGAACCGTGAAGAACCTTCTTCTTCTTCTTCTTCTCAAGAACCATTTCTCATTGTATACTCTTCTTGACGTGAGCGCTATGGTCCTCTGGAGACTGAAGAAGTTCTTCAGAGCAGCGTACTGGTTCTTCACGGGATCGTCCCTTAACAGGTTAAAGTGAACCCTAGAAGGATCTGGATCTGTAAGAAGGTTCTCCTGACGTCACTCTTAAGAACCTTACTTTCCTTCCTTGAAGCGCTAACGAAGGCTTTTGTTTTGTTTTGTTTTTTTGTATGTTCTTCCTCGTTAAAGCACCGGAAAATAGACGGTTCTCTAAAGGACTCGAGAGTACGAGGTTCATCAGGCTGAAAAACCCTTTCCGGTTGTAATTGGAACCTTTTATTTATTTATTTATTTTTTTAGATATGAGTGTAGGTAACGCTGTAACTCCGGCATGCTCGGGGCAGAGGCGTTCGCGCTTACTTTAAGGAAGTAGGAAGGAGTGTTCATACGACGTGTAGCCGCTCTAACGGACGCGAGAACAGGAAGTAGTTTCGCGGATGTTCTATAAACGGGTGAAATCACGACGTGCCGAGGTTGACGAGGGGAACGAAAGACTCCGTGGGGAAATGATCCACCTGGACGCCGTGAGAGTATCTCCGCTTTATTACGCCACCCCCGTCGTTGATGATTTTCCCATCACTGCACGACGCACACGTCAGCGTCCGTCCTCTACTCGGACCTTATAAACGGCGACTCGGTTATGACGGTCCTACCTGCTTTGGTGGAATCTTCTCCTCTGTCTGTTCCTCCTCGCAAACATCGATGTGTTCCTCTTCACCGCTCGCGTCTCCACGAGGCTCCGACACTGAAAACAGAGGCATGTTTTTCTTACAGGTCATATCGAGACGCACGTACCAAAGGCAACAAGGACAGAAATACACCCCGCTGTTGTTGTTTTTAGCGGCTTGATCCTGTTTGTGATTGTGTTCCACTTTACACATGCATTTTACACACACACACACACACACACACACACACACACAAGCGCTCGAGCGTACGTCTTCAGTAAAACCACAAGCAGCAAACACACAAATCTACAGTGTGCTTTGAAAAGCACTGCGGTGATTCGAATGCTGTACAAACAAACGCCGCTTTTGCAACGAAGCTGTTCCGTTCTTTCAACCTTCTCTGACGCGTCTCGGATAAATAACACCCGGGGGAGCGTGTCACAGAGCGTGTGACGCTTTAATTAATGCTTTGGTACAGTTTACAGCGCAGGCAAACAAATACTAAAAGGGCAAGTCATTACAAAGTAGACACAATCCGAGCCAAATAAAGATCAGACTCGATACTGTGTCTAGACTCTCACGTATACACCGTGAAACCCGGTACGTTCATTTAACTCCAAAAAAAATGGGAGGAAACTAATTACCTCAAAAGTCGATCAATCAGTTTCCTTAATTGCCAAATACACTTAAACATAACAAAAATTTATTTTAAATTACAAAGTTTGTTTTTTTTGTTTTTTTTTTGGTCAATTTTTGTTCTATTTAAGTGTATTTGGCTTTTAAAGGAATTGATTTATCAACGTAAACATTTTGAGGTAATTAGTTTCCTCAAATTTTTGGAGTTAAATGAACTACCCGGTTTTACAGTGTATATATATATATATATATATATATATATATATGTGTGTGTGTGTGTGTGTGTGTGTGTGTCTTTACATACAAATATATGCTTTGTGCTACAAAGATATCATTATAGAGATCAGGACCTCAGCCATTTCCTGTTAGATCTAAACTTCAAATTGAACTCTTTTTTTTTTTTTTTTTTTTTTTGCTCTCGTTTTCAAACCCATTAAATCCTCTCTGATTACTTGAAGCTTAAATAAATAAATAAATAAATAAATAAATAAACAAACAAACAAACAAACAAACGTTTCACTGCCAGTCTACAGGATGTAACTTCAGGCTACAATATGTATATATATACATATATACATATATATAATTTACACTTTAAAGGCGTATTCGTTGTAAAATTGTAGGCTAATTCGTTGCACCTTTGGAACTTAAAAAGGTCATTTATGGGTTTGAAAAAGAAAAAAAAAATGAAGAAGAAGAAGAAGAAGAAGAAGAAGAGGAGGAAAAAAGTTCAAACGCTTTCCGTTTCCTGTAAAAGCGATTGTGTTATTAATAAAGACCCCGTTACAAACTGATACATCGGGGCTTTAAAGTAAAACGAGCTTCGTCTGGCAGGCCGTTCGACAATTATCATCTTTCAAAGTGTAAAAGTTTGCACCCCCCTCCACGAGTCGACATATAGTATATATTAATATAATATATACTATAATATAGTACTATATTATAGTATATAATATAGTATATATTTACAGGATTTGGCCAGACGCCCTTATCCTGAGTGACTTCAAGCACAGAAGTGAAGGGGCACTACATATTAGACTGATCTTACTTATACAGCTCAGGGTCCAGGGCCTCACTCAAGGATCCAGCTTCAGACTGGGATTTGAACTCTGAACTCCAGAACCACTGAGCTACCACTTCCTAGTGTCATATCGTCCGTAGCTATTTATTTACAATTCCAAATATGCTGGATTCCAAAAACGCCCGAAATGAAATCTATCCTGAATCAAGACCTAAATAAATAAATAAACAAACAAATAAAAGTCGAACTGTATAATAAACAGAACTCAACCGAAAAATCAACAGCAAGATAGTGAAAAGAACTAAATGAACCCTCTCAGCTTCTGAAGAAGAAGAAGAAGAAGAAGAAGAAGAAAGGGTATACGGTGAAGGACTTTAATCCCAATATCACTTTACATTTTGATCAGTATTAACATCCTAACAGATACGATATGACTATTTTTGCTGGTTGTGATCAAGAAAGGAACATGCTCTGACATCTGTGTTCTGATTAAACGCCCATGCAATCTTAGATCTTAGTTGTAGATGTAGGGTGCAAAACTGTTGACGCTTACTTCCAGAAATACTTAAGAGAGATAGAGAGAGAAAAAAAGACTGAAATAACAAGTGCATGTGTGTGTGTGTGTGTGAGAGAGAGAGAGAGAGAGAGAGAGAGAGAGAGAGAGAGAGAGAGAACTGTTCTAATATGAAACCGCATGCTTACAAACCTTGCTTCCTGTCTGTGTGTATAAACCACAGCTTCATGATGCCTCAATCTAATATAAAATATTACTGCACAAACACGGCCCGGGGATTTCCATACGGTTTCTTGTGCGTGTAGTGTATATACTGTAGAGCATTTCATTACTCGAAACGTTTCTGTACATTTATCACTATTAACAACAGTGAAGTGGGCGGGGAACAAGAAATATACCACTATAATGACGATGTACTCTGATACGGGAATCTGAAATCGCTTGAATCATTTGCTATAGTCGGAATAAGTGTGACGTTTTTCTTTTTTCTTTATATATATATATATATATATATATATATATATATATATATATATATATATATATATATACTCACTCACATATATATATATATATATATATATATATATATATATATATATACTCTTAAGCTTAAGGTTTCCATATATATATATATATATATATATATATATATATATATATATATATATATATATATATATATATATATATATATATATATGTGTGGAAACCTTAAGCTTAAGAGTGACGCCGCTATAGTTTAGCGCGTTCTTCACACTTGCGTATTGTTTATTATAGCACTGCTGAATTCACAACTCTGTTTGGTCAGAAGGTGTTGGATTTATTTTTAATAAACGCCCTCTGTGATGAGTTGCTGCGGTGTAAGAGGAATAAATCGCGTCAGGGTGTGCGGTTATCGAAAACGAATCGACGTCGTGGTGGTAACAGGACACTACACACCGATGAACTCGTACATTTGTGCGGTCATGTGACTCGGCAAGGCTTACACTGGTCGGAATGTCAGCACAATTTGAAGAGAGTGTGTGTGTGTGTGTGTGTGTGTGTGTGTATCAGTGTGTGTGTGTGTTTCTTTATTTGCAAAAAGCTTCTGTGTCGATTTATAGACTGGCTGTGGCCTGCACCCTACCCAACATCCCCTTCCTCACTTCACCGCTCCTTTCCACACATATCAGAGGACTCTGCGCTTTCGAGATTACACACTTCCTGTACTGCGGCGGTCTCTTAATTATTTGACTTCTGCATTCCGTTTGCATTGCCACAGATGCATGGGGCAAACAGGGGCACGTACATACCAAAATTATGTAAACGGTTATGATTTTTATGCGCTTGATTTTGTCGCTTATGGTCATTTTATACGGAAACCTCTATTCGCTGAATCGTTGTGAAATGACACTGAATCATCAAGTCATTCGAATGACGTGACCATAAGGTTGTGAGGTCAAACCCAGGCCGGCCTGAGAGACACCGTCGGGCCACGAGTTTACCATGCATCGATTTTACCGCAGGTTCTGCTTCAAGTCCCACTCTTACGTCTCTCTGGAGTTATTTTTCCGTCAGAATCGATCCGTGACGAGAGCGCCGCGAATCACGGAACCGATTCGTGTGATCCTAACGTCCGTGACGTGAACTAATCCCAGTCGTCCGTCGCAGGTATCCGATCACACATTTATCCCAGCGCATACAGTGAGAATCTGTGACTATACACTGTACTGTACGCGTGCGGTAGAGGTCACAGGTTTACACGATGGTCCGGTCCGCCGGTCGTGTCGCTGCAGCAGCGTGATGCATCAAATCATGCAGGTACAACGGAGAAAAACGCTTTCGGAAACTGCTGATCTGGGATGTCTCCAGTTCCCACATTTAAACCCAGTCAGGGACTCAGGCTCAGCAAAACGCAAAGACGTAGGACGTTTTAAAAAGACCAGGCGATGTTCGTCCTGTCGGGATCGGATTCCGGTTCTTGGCTGCTCTTGGAGCTGATCCCAGATGCTTTTTCGGCTCACCACGGCTGTAAAGAGTGATTATCTGAGCAGCACAGGCCTTCCTGTCACTTCGAACCGGTCCGTCCATTAACCTCTGACCTCTCTCTCTCGCCCTCTCGTTTTTATTTATATTTTTTCAGACTGTTCTGTGTGTGAAAATCCTAGATCAGCAGTTTCGGAAATACTCAAACCAGCCCATTTGGCACCAACAAACCATCATAAATATATATATATATATATATAACTGTCAACTTTCTAGTTATCTAATGTGCTGATGAACCGTGCTGATACAACTGGTCTGAGATCATTAGCTTGTTTTGTTCATTTTTTGTTTTTATTTTTACAAAAAACATCAATTACCGCCTGGCCTATAAAGGCCGATCTCTCCCGATAAGCTTCGTACGATACCGTGCAAGCAGTGAATTAATCAGATGTGGGATTTTATGCTCGCAGCACTACTGTACGTTGTTTCTGTTTCCCTCAACCACTTCCTGACTTCTACCTACAGACACAAATATCATATAGAGTTCATACGCTACGCGACACAACCTCGGGCTCTTTATCTCACCGTACCCCACCGTATATCGTCTGAGGATTTGACGCAGCACGCGTGCACTTCCTAAAACCCGTTTCTCACCGTTAACGCGTTCAACATCACATACGGACACGGCGTCAGACTACGAACAGATCCAGAAACGCTCGTTCTCATGCTAGATGCCATTTTCAAAAAAAAAACAAACAAACAAACAAGCTAGGAAAAATTGTTCATCGCTGTATCGATTTCCAATCTGAACTGTTACCGTTAATATCTCTTACTGTGTGTATAAAGAGAAAAGACTGTTTAAATAATACCCCTATGCACACAGGAAGGGGAAAAAGAATTGGGTTAGGATTTGAATTATTAATAATATCTATCAAGTGTTTTAAAAGGACTGCACTGGGCTATACGGCCATAAACTTCATCTTAAACTTAACATCCTCTCGTCTGGTATTTATTTTATTCTATTTCATGTATAATATTATCTCCTTACACTCATTTATATTCGTACATCTACTTCTCTTTATTTGATCCTTGTGCCTTGTCTTATCTGACTTTTTAATCATTTGGTTTTTATCACTTGAACACGTACAGCAGAATGTAGAGCACATGCATGATAAGTTTATTATTATTATTATTATTATTATTATTATTATTATTATTACAGTGTGTTCAGGTCGTCACAAATGAATAAAATGAATGAAAAGTCACTTCACTATTATCTATGAATAACTAATTACATAATGATCCACTTACAGTAAAAGTAAAAACAGACATACCCATTGTGATCGTGTGTCTCTCCTCAAGCTTCAGATCCGTGTGTGTGTGTGTGTGTGTGTGTGTGTGTGTGTGAGTGTTTGACTGTGTGACTGTCTTCGTTCAGTGTGTATTCCCGTTTGTGTGCTCTCACCACAAGTCAGAAAGCTTTCGAAATCTCGAGGTCTGAACCAGATAGGCTGTTCCAGTCATCATTGGGCAAGAGAACACACTTTCACTTCCTCGCTTTCTGAAGCAAAGGATGATGGGAGTTGGAGTGTTTTTGCATCGCTGACTGCTGCGATCTTGAATGAGTGGTGCATACTGTGCGAAGCGGAATAGGAAATGTATGTAGGATAATACGGTGGGGTTGGGATGTGTGTGTGTGTGTGTGGCAAATTACAAACTTCGAACTATTGGTCATGTTTCCTTCGAAACACCTAAAAACCTGCTCAGCTAAACTGTCTTTGGACTGTTGGGTTCTTGAAGAGTTCTTTAGAGCTTCCTTGCAAAATCAAGGGTTCTTAGACCTCCAAAACAGGTTCTACGTGGTCGCCCTTTATTGATAGATAGATCGTTGTAGAGCTCTTGATAGAACGTTTAAAATAGCTTTCAAACTAAATGTGCAGCTTTATATATATATATATATATACATATATATAAACCTTTTCGGTTCTAATTGGAACTTTTATTTTGAAGAGTGTATAGTAACAAAATATATATTTTACTGTACGTTTTTTGTCAGTATTTTCACTTGTACTCAATCTTTCTCCGTTCTCCAATCAAACGGGCTTTCATTTAAAATAAAACCCCAGAAGTTTAACCGTTACTTCTCGCTCTGTCGATTCGGTCTCGGAGATCCCGACCGGAGCTCTGACTCATCGAGCAAACGATAGCCTGCGTTTTTCCCTCCGAGAAAACTCCCGAGGTAAGACAGACACGTTCGAATGCACGACGGCGTGTTTTCCGTTTGGCGTTCCGAACGGACTGTGATGTTAGTCGGTCCTGACGTTTAGAGAGGTGTGAAGCTAGTCAGGCTAGCTAGCGATGACACTCGGGACGGCCGTCGCGTCGTGTAGCGATAAGAACGTGCTCACGTTTGTGTCTTCAGAGTCTGTTCGTTCGTATCTGCAGAAAGTCACGCAAACTGCTCGACTTTAGTGAATGAAGTGAGCTGGAGGGAGCTTTTAGAGACTTTGTCACTCAGGGAAAGCTAGCTAGCGTCGCCATGGTAATAGCTAGCTAGCTAGCTAGCGCTGCACGGATGGTGTTATTGCGTCATTTCGGCGTAACGATTTCTTACATAACTGACTGACGTTAATAAATCTGATGTTTACTATCATGGAAAGTTACCTTTGATTCAAACATACACACACACACACACACACACACACACATATATATATATATATATAATATATATGTGTGTATATATATATAATTTTCTTATCTTTAACAGCATTATTTATCCAGCAGGAACACATGAAGGTTCTATGTAGATGTGTGTGTGTGTGTGTGTGTGTGTGTGTGTGTGTGTGTGTGTGTGTTTTTAGACCCATTAAAGAACATTCTTAGCTTCGAAATATTCGAGCTTACTCAATTCTAAATATTTCTTGCACTTACAAAAGTTTCAAATGACTAGATTAACTCTGACAAATATAAAATTAGCCCCATTTCTCTTTTGGGAAGGGGGTGGAGGTGGTGTTGGTGGTGTTGGTGGTGGTGGGGGGGGGACATTGTATAAAACATTGTTTTTCTCACTTCAGTCATTCACCCCTCATAGATTTTTTTTTTTTTAAACTCCCCAAAAAACAAAACAAAACATAAAAACTTTCTTAATGACTATCGGTTCTCTAGATTAATGACTTATATTTAGATTTCCGTTCACGTTAAACGCTCATGGTCAAATGTTCTACCTACATTAATGACTAATGACGACTATAAAGAACATCTTAACGTGCTTTTTTTAAAATTTATTTTTATTTGTTTAAATGATCACAACGTAATATTAATCACAAAAAAATATAAAGTATGGAAGAAATTCTTCAACACCGATGACTAAATAATTGTAAAAAATAAATAAATAAATAAATAAATGAAAAAATTTAAAAAATTTTAACCCATTTTTTTCAAGACACGTCCGTTAACCGTAAGAACGCGAGATGGATTCTGCCTTCGTGTATTGATCTGTCAGTACTAAGATTTTTATCTGTGTGTACTTTTTTTCTGTTTGTTTCCTTGGAAATGATGGAGAACGGGGGATTGCCCCGATCCAGAGACGAGTACACGGGTCTAAAGAGGCACAGGTGAAAGTTCTCGTCAGAATTTCCCCTGAGCACATATTACCTCAACAACAACAACAACTCTGAAAGTAAAGTTCGATGATCGAGTCGTGAAATGATTGTCAAGTTCCAGACTTACAGTATGCGATGTCCTCAAAGGGCGCGTTCGTCTAAACTCTAGAGTCGTGTTTTTCAAGGGCAGCTTGTTCTGATTCGAAACGCATATCGTTATTTCATTCATTCATTCATTATCTCTTTAATAAAATAATAATAATAATAATAATAAGTACATTCTGATGTACTTTTGTGGATTGCAATAATTCCAATTCATTTGTAAGTGAACTCTGTGACCAGGTTTGAACTCAACGCTACGGCATTTTTAAAAAAAAATTTTAAATAAAGTAAAGCGACAGATAATATCGCTCTAATTTCGAAGGCGTTATTTTTTTGTCTTTTTAAAGAAAAAGACAAAAAAAAAAAAAAAAAAAAAAAAAAAACGGAAAGCCCCATCCTGATTATAGAGAAAGATATTAGCAGCCGTCTTTGTTTTGAATCTGCGAGCCGTTATGACGATGTTCTGCGCTTGCTGGGTTTGTACTGCACCCAGGTTTGGCTGCTGAAGGTTTCGGATCTGTGTTATGGAGGGGCCTCTCTCTCTCTCTCTCTCTCTCTCTCTCTCTCTCTATCTGTCTGTCTCTCTGTGTCTTCCACCTGCCCGGATAGTCCCTGACATTTAACCAAGTTTAACCTTTAAATGTCAGAACGAATAACAGAGACCTCAGCCCAGAGGACAGGCACATCAGCTTCTCTGGTAAAAGAAAAAAAAAAGAAGAAAAATTAGACAAAACATCTGCTTTTCTTCATTATTGGGAACCAGAGAGGTGGTATTAGTGCCGCTGTACGCCCCCTTCGCTACACACACACACGTTGAAAGGTGTGAACAATGAACACGCAGACAAGTGTCACCGTTTTCTGAGGGTATCGTCTCACAATATCTGCTTAGAACTTCCCGTAAACTGTAAGTCTGAATCTTAAAGAGTGATAAATATCATCAGATCATTTTATTTGAATAATCATACCATAGGTTCAGGCTACGGTTTCGACCTCAGCCAGGCCTGAAAACGTTTTTATAGATCATACGGAGGTGCTCTGTGAGAGGAGATATGTGTCTTTTTTTTTTTTTTTTTTTTTTAAATTCTATTTATTTCTGCTGTTAAAAAAATTTGCATGAAAGAGGTGAAGGGAAAACTGATCGAATCATTGGGGAATCTTTACTGTGAGTAATCAGTCTCTGTGATTAAGAGTATTAGCCGATCAGAGTGTTATGGAAATATTGGTGAGGGGGTTAAAGATGGATGGGGGAAAAAATGACTTTTTATGAAAAGCTGTGAAAGGGCCCGGATTAAAAAATAAATAATAATTCGTATTATTTCAAAAAAATACCGGAACATTTCTTTTCTCACGTTTGCTCTGAAAATGAGTTTCTGTTTCTGATCTCTTCTCTCGTGACAGTTCTTTAAATCAATCCCGGGATAACCTCCTCAATAATCTCAGCAAACTGTGAGGAGACACTTGGCTGGGTTATATCAGCATTATCAAAACGAGACGCTCCGTTTTCTAGAACATACCATACACGGCGCGGTCAAAAGTATGTGGACACCCGGCCATCACACCCATACGCGGTCCTTTTCCCCAACCGGCGTCTATAAAACGTCAGAAGCGCACGATTGTACGGAATGCCTTTGTGCGGTGTGGATTTACAATTTCCCGTCATCGGAAACACTCGAACGGCGCTCCAGGACGACGACGACGACGACGACGACGCGCCCGGGCACGGAGCGAGCTCCGTGAGGACGCGGCGTGTGAAGGTTGGAAGGAAGTGGAAGAACTCGAGCGTCCTGCAGAAAGCCCCGAGCTCAACACTACCGAACCGGACGAGGAGCGTGCTCGCATCAACATCACCTCATCGATGCCGTCGTGTAGCCGGATGAACACAAATCCCCACAGCCACGCCGCGAAATCTAGTGGAACGCCTTCGCAGAAGAGTGGAGCGCATTGTAAGTCGACAAGCACATATGGGTGTGATGGTCAGGTGTGCAGCTGGCAAAAAAATAAAAAATAAAAAAATTTTAAAAAATGGTGGACCTCCATCTCCACCATTAGGTTCTTCTTCTCTCTCTTTTTTTTTTTTTTTTTTTTTGGTTAAAGTGTCCCTTTAAAAAAGAGTTACGGAAACTTGTAGAATATTTTCCATGATGTTCATCACTTCTCCGCAAATCCTCCAAGGATACACGCCTCCTCCTCGTCCCTACCATAACCCCACCCCACCCCACACACACACACACACCCAAAAAAAAATAAATGATCTGACACATGTGATATTGTCTGAAGCGATATTAGTGGAATGGAAATTAGGGCGGTTTCAGTCTGGCTGATTCAGTAGTGTCTTACTCAGCCTGAGATCACACCATACACTTTCAGAATATCACAGGGCCCCATGTGCGTGTCAGTGTGTGTGTGTGTGTGGGGAGTACGTCGGATTAACCGAGCGCCGCGCGAGAGCTGTGTACAGGAAAAGGCACCTCCTCCTGTTCATACGCATCAACATCACGCCGTTTACGTTCCTCACAGAGGTTCTGTACGACGGACCGGCCGCTTGAGTACAAACCAGAGATTATTAGGCTCTCGGGCCAAAAAACCCTTAACCCTTAACTGCACAGCTGTACTGCATGAGCGAATCGCCTTCTGCCTCACTTGTTAAGTCATCTTGCTGCATTTTTTTTTTTTTTTAAATGTTCAGCTCCATAACGCCCGGACTGGATCCGCTTGTAGAAGTAAACGTGTGCACCAGATGAGAGAACGCTCTCTTCTGCGCACTTTTGCCAGCGGCTCAGAGAGACGTTTGACTCAGTGTTAACGAATCATAACCATCATGTGGTCATCATTTCAGTAAAAACACTAATGCACCAGAGGCTAATGTACTTCCCCTCTTCGCTTTCCAGCCAGTGACACGCCCTCGAGCGTACCGGGTGACGAGCAACGGAAAAAAATGTCAGCAGTCTTCAACTGCAGTCAGCTCCAAAAGTATTGGTGCCCTTGCTTAAAAAAAAAAAAAAAAAAAAAAAAAAAAAAAAGAAGAACTTCTTTTGCCAAACGGATGTTGCCAAAAAAAAAAAAAAAAAAAGAAGGGGGGTGGCAGTTTTTATTTGAATTTGTTTTCAGCGTAAGATTACGAGAACGATCCACACACAGCTCCGGACTATGTTAGCCACCGTAGCATTGGTGATCGTATAAAAAAATACACATATATATATGTATACATATACTATGATAGCACCTTTAGGAACATTTAGCAATGCAGGTGAAACTGTTTTACATCATACGTGTAATTCTTATGACAACGTTCCATATTCTGTGGATTTTCTGGTCTGTGGATGTTCGGTAAAGCAGCAGCTGGTGGTGATCTTGATGCTATTTGGAAAGTAGGAAAATCCGTAGCGTGAATTTGAACTCTGCTGCGCAGCTGCTGAGTCGATTCTGGAGTTCCACAGTTGCACTCAAGTAGGCAGTTAAAGTGGGGTAACGGCGGGAGTTCAGAAATTGTAAATACGTGCGAGTGAGTCACCGAGTGGAACAGCAAAGGACTCGGGGCCTCAAAGACGTGTGCGTGAAGGCAGAGGAGACAAAATTCCCCTTTTATTCATCTCAGGCAGAGAACAAGAGAGAGAGATATAGAGAATAAAGGTAAAAAAAAATTTTTTTTTAAAAAAACACTCCAGATGCAGAAAGACATTAAAGAGTTAACCAGAAATCTCGTCATCGTGCAACGCACTGAATTCTTCATCTGACTCACAATCCTGGGAACGGTGCACGTCTATATAAGAAATATATTTAAGATTTTAACCGACGAGCAGGCCTCACATCGGTCGTAATATCACTGGGACGCGGTTCATTATCACTGAACTGTTTAAAAAAACAACAACAACAACCCACGACTGTTTTTGTTCCTCTTGAATCTAAAATGTAATATATTCCAGATAACTAACCGTTTCTTCCTTCAAACATCAAACAGGGAAGTGGATTTCAGGCATTATTTGTCGCTCTGAGCGCTCGCTCTACGGAGGCATGACGATCGGCGTTCCTCGTGCTTCGATTATCGTTAACCGTTAATCCTGAGATCTGAACGGAAACGCCTGTGGCTTTTAAAATACAGAAATAACGCCCGGGTTATCCATCCATCCATCCATCCATCCATCTTCTATACCGCTTTATCCTTTTCAAGGTCACGGGGAACCTGGAGCGTATCCCAGGGAGCACGGGGCACGAGGCGGGGTACACCCTGGACCGGGTGCCAGTCCATCGCAGGGCACAATCACACACACCCGTTCATACACTACGGACACTTTAGACACGCCGATCAGCCTACCGTGCATGTGTTTGGACCGGGGGAGGAAACCGGAGGTGGGAATCGAACCCCCGACCCCGGAGGTGTGAGGTTATATTCAGCTATATTAAGATTTGGATCGAAGGTGTGAATTTTGACTATGTTTGCAAGGGAAATGTGTAGGGTAATAGCAGTACTGCTGTTATTAGCAACAGCTATCTAGATAACATCTTTTAGACAAGCATGGGAAAAATAAAAGTATTTAAAAATAAATTAAAAAAAAAAAAGTCCGAGGTACACGAATAGGCCAAATAATGAAACTGTCGTCATTTAAATAAAGAAAAAAAAAGAACTCCGATATTAGTCAGGTTATATAATTCGAGAACCCAGAGGCCGTACAGGAATCTGATATTGATGACCGTTGAAGGATTAATCCCACACACACACACGGGCTCAGACGTCACATGTGGTTTTAGAGTGACTCGATTCAAGAGTTGTATTACCCACAATGCTGAGTTTTCCTTTGACTGTTCAGATAAACACGTTTCCATCCCATGCTCGAGTCATGACGGATGACACGAGGTGCTCGGGCCACCGCATCAGCCCGAAACGTTTCTCAGAACGCCGCCGCGAGA
Source organism: Ictalurus punctatus (assembly GCF_001660625.3). Classification (NCBI taxonomy): domain Eukaryota; kingdom Metazoa; phylum Chordata; class Actinopteri; order Siluriformes; family Ictaluridae; genus Ictalurus; species Ictalurus punctatus. The sequence continues at coordinate 2,161,381 of NC_030420.2, forward strand.
GACACGCGAAGCTGAATAGATACAGCGCGGTTGCGTACCACCTCTGAACGCACGGCCGAGACCAGATCGTCACGGCTTCCGTCTCGGCCCGGCCGATCTTTTCAGTACCGTGGGGTTCATATTCCTATCGGGCCCGGTTCTGAATGAGCGAAATCCAGCCAGCTCAGCTCCTGTCCCCAGACACCGGGGCAAGGCCGGCCTGCAGTTCCGCTCAGCTTTTGCAGAAGTGTGGTGATATTTTTTTCCGTCAAGACATTTCTAACTTCCCCATTCTGAATAAAGTTCATATTGTGCTAAAATTCAGCGTGACCCCGTGCACAGGACATTGACTTTGTAGCTTCCTCGTGATGCAAAACAACTTGCAGAAGTGAGAATCAAGTGCACTCTGAATATTGCTGTGTGGAGATGGTGTCACAGACACTTTTTTCATGTATTAATATACATATATATATATATATATACACATAATACATGCTATATCTTTGAAGTTTAAACGTTGGTATGCAAATTGCATTCAATATTAAAGGAACTCCAAACAGAGATCAAAGGGAACGGTATGGTGAATAATTACACGTATGCACACGGGGAAAATTTGTCAGTTATAATTTCAGCTAAAAATCGATTCTGCTCTCAGAAGAAAAAGGGGAAATGTAAAGTCTGTCTTTTGCACCGATAGTGAAACTTTGGGGTTATAAAACAGAAAATCCCCATGTTGATTTCTCTTATTCCAGGAAACTGCTGTGTTTGACACACAGTGCTTCTGTTCAGGTCCCAGTTCACCACAACTGCACACCGAATACACACACACACACACACACACACACACACACACACACACACACACACACACACACAAAAAAAAAAAAAAAAAAAGTTCAGAATAATATTTGGAATCGTACTAAAAACTTTTTGGCGCTTTGTAACTGAAAAAGCTGTAAATTTCAGACTATGACTCATAATACCAGTCAGACATTTACGTATGTAGTGCACAGGGGTGGCGGGTCTCGGTGGTTAAAGGGACACTCCGGCCGAAATCTCGATTTGAATCGTCAGTGCATCTGTTTTAAACCGCAATCGATGACATATTTTACACAAGCGTCCGGCAGAAAGTTTAAGCGATCTCGCCCTGTGCTTCAGAAAACTCTGCCCGAGGTCACCCTGCTCCACAGACGCTCATCACCAATTCCTCCAGCCACGGTTCCCTCTGAAAGCTTCGTCCGGTCCATCCCTGTGGAAAGTCTGACCTTTCCCGTCTGCTCCTGCAGGAGGTCTGTCTGCTTTTGACAAGTCCTGGCTGCTCCTGCAGAAAGTCTGACCCATCCGGTACACGCCTACAAGACGTTTTACCGATCTGCCCTGCTCCTGCAGAACTACTGACCAATCCTGTGACCTCTTGCACACATTCATGGCCAATCACGCCCACTCCTACAGAAAGTTTCACCAATCCTGCACGCTCCCATAGACACCGTCGCCCAATCCCGCCCGCTCCCATAGACACCGTCGTCCAATCCCGCCCGCTCCCATAGACACCGTCGCCCAATCCCGCCCGCTCCCATAGACACCGTCGCCCAATCCCGCCCGCTCCCATAGACACCGTCGCCCAATCCCGCCCGCTCCCATAGACACCGTCGCCCAATCCCGCCCGCTCCCATAGACACCGTCGTCCAATACCGCACGCTCCCATAGATACCGTCGCCCAATCCCGCCCGCTCCCATAGACACCGTCGCCCAATCCCGCCCGCTCCCATAGACACCGTCGCCCAATCCCGCCCGCTCCCATAGACACCGTCGCCCAATCCCGCACGCTCCCATAGACACCGTCGCCCAATCCCGCCCGCTCCCATAGACACCGTCGCCCAATCCCGCCCGCTCCCATAGACACCGTCGCCCAATCCCGCCCGCTCCCATAGACACCGTCGCCCAATCCCGCCCGCTCCCATAGACACCGTCGCCCAATCCCGCCCGCTCCCATAGACACCGTCGCCCAATCCCGCACGCTCCCATAGACACCGTCGCCCAATCCCGCACGCTCCCATAGACACCGTCGCCCAATCCCGCACGCTCCCATAGACACCGTCGCCCAATCCCGCCCGCTCCCATAGATACCGTTGTCCAATCGGACCGTTTGGACAATCAGCCTACCGTGCATGTCTTTGGACCGGGGGAGGAAACCCCCGCAGCACGGGGAGAACACGCGAACTCCGCACCATCGGCTCGAACCCCCGACCCTGGCGGTATGGCTTAACCACTAAGCCACCGTGTGCCAAAAAATCTAACCAATCACATCCAAATTTTGAGCGATCCTGCCTGCCCAACAGACACTCCTGACCAATCCCGTAAGGTCCTTCATATACGCGTCCTTAAAACCTTCTCCTTCCAAACCCCATCCACTCCTGCAGAAAGTTGGACCGTCAAATATACAAGTGCTATTTCTGAAACGAAAAGCCGTGCTTAGAACAAAACGCGTCTATAAACTAAAGGGAAAATGTCATCGAATACTAAGGCCAGAAGAAGAAGAAGAAAAAAAAAAAACAGCTCGACATGCAAAACACGAACTCTAGATGCACCGCATCGCCTTTAGCCTTGTGGTACCTTATCTCTTTATAAAATAAGAGAGAAGTCATACATAACCTTCCCACAGCGTGATTAAGAAAAGACAAGCCACATCCTTCAGTCCCCTGAAAGCTCAAAATGAAACTCGAGATTAGAGCTATATAGTTCAAGTGATTTTTGTGATTTTCACCTAAAAGTCTATTGCCTGTTGCACCACAGGAAGTAAGAATGTCAGAAATGGTTTTGGTGTATCGCGCTAACCACAGACACCACTGCGAGTTACAGTCACACACTGCCCTCCCATGTCTCATCAAATGAACGTCCGCCCGTCAATTTTATCACCAGGTCACCTTCCAGGAGACCTTTTAACGCTCGGAAACGAAACCGTGGAACGGTTTTAAGTGCTGATTTTGATTTCCACCCAATCTGGTTAAATAAAGATCAGATCAGAAAGAGGAAAATAAATAAATAAATAAATAAGTCACGGATTAACCCCCGAGACTTCAGGACGGAAGAACGGCGAAGCGATCGCGTCTACCGTCGGCGTCACGACCTCTTCACTGGTCTCAGCGTAGGATTGTGAAAAACGAAAGAAAAAGAAACCGATTTATTCTATCGGATCCTGATTATTTAAAAGAAATTTGTTTAACGTCGTCAGGTATCCACAGCCGGCGCGGGAAGACCAGCTCGCCACTTCGACCCGGACGGCCCAGCGGTTTACGGTTCGGTGCCGCGCGATTTCCGAAAAGTGTTCGTACGGAGATCGTGTTTACACATTCGCGTATTTATTCATCCTATTATTAATTTATTTATCGCATTATTATTATCGCCGTCATTAAAACATCCATTAACGCCGTTTAGATGTTTCAACCGTCACGGAATAAAATCACGGCTTTCATAACCCGACGAACGCCCGCGCTACCTCGGATTTTAAAAAAAAACAACACGACGACAATAAAAAAACAAAAAAACCCCCGATTTGATAAACAGGAAGCACTTCGCAGAGGACTGATCACTTCAGAGATACGGAAATGGTGCAGGTTTGAAAAGTCGCGTAAACAAGTCGAGGGTAGAAAATACAGCCGGAATTCTGTCGTCCGCGTGCAGAGTTTACACGCAGGGGTTTCGCTCTGCGCACTCCGGTTTCCTCCCACAGTCCAAAGACACGCACGGTCCGAACTGTCCATAGTGTGAATGTGTGATTGTGCGCCGTGATGGGGTACCCCGGGTGTACCCCGCCTCGTGCCCCGATGCTCCGGGTTCCCCCACGACCCTGAAGGATAAACAGTATAGAAGAAGGAAAACGGTGACCCGAACGAGCGGCTCGTACGCCATAACGTTCCGAGCATTCCGAATCGAATACCAACTCCACTTCCTTTACTGAAACTTTAAATGAGGCACGGTTTGTCTTTTAAAGAAAAAAAAAAAGTTTACATAGTTTTAAGTCCCTTTATCTAGATTATTATTATTATTATTATTATTATTATTTATTATTACTACAGGTCCGAAAAATATTACAAAGGGCACCTTTAATTTAATTTGCCGTCTTTTCCGCACAATATATTTTAACCGTATACGTCTTTTTGTAAACAATCATAATTCCAAGTTGTAATCATGTGGTCATGCTGTAGCTCTGCAAGAAATCAAATTCACACACTCGGCATTTTCACTTCCTTTATTTCAATGATCTGGAGGAACCAGGCTCCCGCTGTGGCTCTCCATACAATCTCATGTTACAGCTTTAAAAAATAAAAACGTCGCTATCGATCGAGCGAGCGAGCGAGCTATCGGCTCGGCCTTCACGGCAAATGACCGCGCGGGTTCTCGAGAGCTGTGCAAATCGATTCGCAAAGCGTGGTGTAGATTAATTGAAGGCGATGCAAAGGGCAGCCCCCCTCCCAAAAAAAATCAGTTTATGACCGCTTATGATTGTTCCCTGAAACTTAAAAGAAGAAGAAGGAAAGAAAAAAAGAAAAAAAAACAGATCACAGTATTTTTTTCCCACATTTCAGAGCAGACAGGAAGGCTACGATAAAGTGCGCCGGATTAGCATGACGGTTCGGTCCGTCAAACGCTAATAAACGCGGGAAAAGGATCAGACTGCTGATCAGATTTCCTCGAGCACCCGTGTTCGGATCGTCGGCGGAGGAATTTCACTGCTCCAGAATGTGCGGAAAAGGCAAAAACAGGCAAAACGAGACCTCGGAGCTCACGTCAGAACTAAACCGAAGCCTAACGATCGTGATCCTGAAACTCGGTCATCTCGAACAGGAATCGGTCCAGATCGGGAAAAGTTTAAAAATAGAAAAAGAAAAAAAAGGAATATATTGAGTATTACACAAGTGCCGAAGCGATCCGTGGAATATTTGAGGTTAACGTGATACAATAACACCGACTATTTACTCCGTGGCGCACACGATTGTTTCGCTAGCCAGTGAGCACAGTATTGATGTTTTTAAGGGAATGTTTAATGCAAAAAAAAAAAAAAAAAAAAAAAGAGAGAGAAGAAAAAAAACAACAACAACAAAGTACAAAACGTCGAGGCGGTAACTGAGTTTGTCTGTAATCGGAGTTCTTTTCTTTCACGGATCGATGGATTTTGTTTCGCTCAGACATAACGCTTAAACATTACGGACCCGTTTCCCTATGTGACTAAATGTGGGCGGGGCAAAGATTGGCCCGGACGTGATTGGCGGCGCCGCTTAGACGAGCTCGACGTAATTGGCCGGGAACATTCCGAAATGGCCGTCCGGACTGTAGCCTCGCCACCAGCCTTCGTCGATCCTTTCGATGCCGGTAATGATGTCGTCCGGGTCGAAGGAGATCTCGGTGTCGTCGGCTACACACACACACACACACACACACACACACACACACACACACAGAGAGAGAGAAAAACTCACCCATGAGTCTGTTACATGATGAAACGGAATCCTTCCGGAGTGAAATGTGTTTACACTGATCATATGCGAATTGGCACGTGTTTGATCTCCCGCCTCATTTGCATATGCAAATGTTTCGAAAATACAATTAGTCCATTTATTCATCCAGTACGTCTCATGATTTTTCAGATAATATGCACAGGTACGTTATTCAGTGCTCATGTACGGGTTGTGAAGCTGTCGAGTCGATAGTCTGTAGTCCACACACACACACACACACACACACACACACACACACTTCTGTAGTACTCACCTGCCTGGTAGTCGTACAGTGCTCGAGCACAGGTACCATGTTCAGCAGTGTCAGAGCTTTCATACAGGTTTTGCTCCTCCTGAACACACACACACACACACACACACACACACACAATATATTTTTATGGAATAGAAAGTATTTCCATGTCTTTTTTTTTTTTTTTTTTTTTAAAGCATTAACCATTAGGTTATAATATAAATAATAGGTTAACCATTACATTGTGTGTGTGTGTGTGTGTGTGTGTGTTGTACCTGCGGTGGTTCCTCATAAAGGTTCTCCGGCTCTGTCACTGCTTCATACTGCTGCTGTTCCACATGAGAGCTGAACCGATCACTGACGACCTCCTCCACGTCTACAGACAGACAGACAGACAGACAGTGAGAGACACGTGTGAATAACTTCATGCACTGTTGCTGTTTGGCCACATGGTGGCGCTTGGGTGCAGTTAAACAGAGACCATGGTTTGAAAGGACAGAATGAGGAGCGTCATGAATAGTGTAGGTCTAGGGAAGTTTGGTGAGTGTGTGTGTGTGTGTGTGTGTGTGTGTGTGTGTGTGTGTGTGCGTGTGTGTCCCACCTTCGTACTCTGCATCAGCATCCGCTTCCTCGTAATCAGTGTGAGACTCCACAACTCTGGTTTCTACTCATACACATATACACACATGCATTTAAAACATATACACACACACACATGCTGATACACACTGCAGTGATTTAATCGGGCCCTCGGATAGGTGTGAACTCCATCCAGTAAAGTTAAATGCTCTCTAGAATCATACATGTCCCGCCCCCTAGTTTTGCGTCTTCCTGAGCGATAATCCGCCCCGCCCCCCCACCGTCGCTTGGGGGGGAAAAGGTTGGAATTTATTCGTTTTGAAAAAAGGGGGAGGAGTTTGTACGAGGTCGTGGTTATGTGACGGGACCTTCTCAGACGTGTTTTAGCAACTTGGGCAGTCCCTGCAGGATTTCGTGATTTTTGCGATTTGTGAAATTTACACAAAATCGAGCGAACTCCGCAACATGCGCAGGAGCTAGCGATTTTTTCAAAATGGCCGCGGATTTTCCTGCAGATCTGGGCCGAGGCGTCCGCCGTTCGTCCGAAGCGCTCTTCGATTCGCGTGCGTCGAACACGAGTGCGGCTAAAAGGTCTCGTTTACCGACAAACATCGAAGCGCAGAACAATTTCGTGCAAATTTTCGTACAAAAAAAAATGCTCCCGTTTAATCCCTTCGCCGTTCTTCGTATTTAGCCAGCTCGCTAACATTCAAATTTGCGTGAACCAGTCAAGCAGTTTAACACGACGTCCCTCCGACTTCCTGTTTCAGAAGGAAATACGTCGACATTCAAGAAGCCGTTCTATGCGGATTGCTAGAATTCTGCCTTCACACTTTGGGAGGCGGAGCTTATGGGGGAGTGGAGTCATTCCAAACATTAGCGGGTTCAAGATGGCCGCCTGATAACGCTCCAGTGTTCAGCTACACGGCTGGAGAGCTGTTTGTGTGTCTAGATGGCAGGAAGTCCCAGTATATATATATATATATATATATATATATATATATATATATATATATATATATATATATATATATATATATATATATATATATAAAATCTTAGTTCTGTGCGAATGTCGGAACATCATCAAAACCCGTCATCGTCACACGCCTGGTACTGGAGTGTTTGTGTATGAACATGAAGCAGGAGGAAAGAACGAGTGGAGCAGCGAAGACACACCACGCACGGCGCACACACTGAACGCATCACAGCAGCTGTGTGAAGTGTGTTAGCATGCATTATGTTTGTGAGTGCAGATGTTTGTGTGTGTGTGTGTGTGTGTGTGTGTGTGTGTGTGTGTGTGTGGGGGGGGGGTGGGGTGTTCCTCAAGGGTTCTTTGGACGGTTCTGGTTTCTACTCGGGAGTTCTACCAGAAAGAAGACATGATTAGAACTCGTCCGATCAGAGAGCTGTCGGAGTGGGCGGGGCTTAACTAGATTGACGTTCCTCTGTGGTTCTTCCCTCTGGACAAACCATAAAGGTTCTATGTAGAACCCTACAACAGTGGGCTAAGAGACCCTTAGGAACCCATGAGAAACTTTTATTTATTTATTTATTTGAAACTGTGGAGTTCCAGGAACCTCCAGGGCACGTTACCGGAAACCGGGAATCGCTGAGGGGCGGAGTTTGTTCTAGCGAAATGTGCCGATTGGTCCGAGACAAGCTTTACAGAACACTCAGACCGTATATATATATATATATAGATATATATCAGAAGAGTGGCACCATCAGCAAAGACCACCACACACACACACACACACACACTTCACTTCCTGCTACGAGTCGAACTCAATGGCTCGAAGTGTGAGGTCGTGCTTTAACATATTTGTGCGACGTTAACTTCATTTGTTGCTGTAATTTGAAGGTTCCTGGAATCTCGTTGGAGACGTGTATTTACAGCTTGATCATGCGTGTGCGTGTGCGTGCGTGTGTGTGTGTGTATACCTGTGACTCGTACAGGTGAGGCTTTGCGCACAGGAGAGCGAGACGGCTCAGGCTCATAAGGCTGCTTAGAAAAAAAAGGGCTTTTCAACCGCCCTGACACACACACACACACACAGAGAGAGAGAGAGAGAGACACACAGAATGAAAAGAGGCAGAAATGAGTCGACAGCCATCGCACACAACTGAACAAAACCAGGAAGTGAGCTGAGAGAGAGAGAGAGAGAGAGAGAGAGAGAGAGAGAGTGTTTAGTAGTGGTGCAGACTTACACACAGACGGGAAGAGAGAGACATAGCCAGAATAATGAACACACATGAATCAGTGTTAGTCACGTATTAGATAACCCACTGCACACCGGCGGACCCGGAGATCATCAGCCCAGGAGCTCGGGTCATTGTATCGGAGACTAGCAGAGAAGAGAACCACCCTCAGCTTGTCCGGGCTTGTTCACACACTCCTCCCGGTCTCGCTCGGAAACACAGATACGAGATAAAACGGCTGCCGGGAGTCGAAACGACCAGCATTACAATCATTTTAGATCCATCTTAAAACCTGTGGCGTCAGAGTGGGCGTGGCTTAATATTCTAATGAAGAGCAGCTATATTGTTTGATTGATTGATTGATTGACAAAAGGCTACACTCGCTATCCTCACTCGCTAGGTCAACTTTCACTCGTCCGGACATATACACACACACACACACGTATACACACACACCGGGCCTCGTTTATTAACTCCTCAGTAACGTTCATGTCGAGTAAAAGTTTGCGCGCGGCGAGGTTTATATTAGTCAGTCGTCTAACGTGTAAATTCACAGACACTCGGACGCACGATACGAGGTCGGATACGGACGTTTTCGTCTGTCTGCGAGCCCTGCCCTTTATGGAGTTTTGTGGGCGTGTCTAGACGTATGAACGTCGGCAGACACTCGGGAGCACGAGAAGAAGGAGGATACGGGAGTTTTTCCGGATCGTCGCGAACGCCAAATGATCCGTACGAACGAGTCGCTACGGATTCGGCTGGTGTCCGGATCGATGGAGTAAAAACGAGGAACGCTGTCGTCGTTCTCGGCTCTTTGCGAACTTCACTCTCCTTTTATGGAGTTTTGGTGGGAATTTATCGTTCGGTCCGGACATGAAAACACTCGCACACAACTTAATGAAAAACAACAACGGAGGAAACATGAGGGATGATGAGCGACCGATTAGCTGATGAATTAAAGGGTCTCACTTCACAATTCAAAATTAAATCTTAGAAAGGTAATTGATTAAAAGTGTGTGTGTGTGTGTTCTAACCAGGCTGTGAGCTGGATGGTGTGTTGTCTGTGCTGCTGGCTGGAATGCCTCTCTCTCTCTGCTGGAACATTTCTCTGGGGTTCACAGAACGCTGGGAGATGAGAGAAGCAGCCTCCTGTTGAGTATGTACACACACACACACACACACACACACACACACACACACACGCACACACGCTTTATTAACAACAAGCATCACGCTGCAGATTTCTAAAAGGACAAACATGTTAGTAGCCCAGAGACAGAAAGAGAGAGAGAGAGAGAGAGAGAGAGAGAGTGTGTGTGATAGAGATGGAGAGAGAGAGAGAGTGTATCAGAGAGAGAGTGTGTATGAGAGAGAGAGTGTATGAGAGAGAGAGTGAGAGAGAGTGTATGAGAGAGAGAGCGTGAGAGTGAGAGAGAGAGTGTATGAGAGAGAGTGAGAGAGAGAGTGTATGAGAGAGAGTGAGAGAGAGAGTGTATGAGCGAGAGAGAGAGCGTGAGAGAGAGTGTATGAGAGAGAGAGTGAGAGTGAGAGAGTGTATGAGAGAGAGAGAGCGTGAGAGAGAGAGCGTGAGAGAGAGAGCGAGAGAGAGAGCAAGAGAGAGAGTGTATGAGAGAGAGAGAGAGCGTGAGAGTGTATGAGAGAGAGAGTGAGAGTGAGAGTGTATGAGAGAGAGAGAGCGTGAGAGAGAGAGAGTGTGTATGAGAGAGAGAGTGTATGAGAGAGAGAGCGAGAGAGAGAGTGTATGAGAGAGAGAGCGAGAGAGAGAGTGTATGAGAGAGAGAGCGAGAGAGAGAGTGTACGAGAGAGAGAGAGAGAGAGAGAGATGCAGGTTGACCGGAGCACTGATTCAGAAGGAGAGATGAATCGGTTAATCTGTAAAGCGAAAGTGAAAGAAGGAAAATGAATAAATCAGGAAGACGAGTCCGAGTGAAGCTGCAGGACGAGTCCTTCACCGTCTCTCACACTCACGCACATTGGCTTTCTCCACCGATTCCGCACGCTTATAGCCTTTGGGTCTGGCGGCCGGCTCCTCCTCTTCCTAACACACACGAACACACACTTTACGACCAGTCTCACACTTTCTCATCTTCACACACACACACACCTCGTGCGCTGCAAGAAATGGCTTCAGCGCTTACAAGATGATCTGAGAACGTTCTTGAACGCAGGTGGTTCCTACCGGCACTGGTTCCTACTTAAAGGTGCAGTATGCAACAAGTAAAAGTGTTTCTTTTATGCCTTTAATAATTATATCACATCAAAGACACTTAAAAAAAAAAAAAAAACAACAACAACAACAACAAAAAACACGATTTGCAATATACTGTATCGTCCTTATTTCAGACTAGTTATTAGATTTTTCTGGCCCAGAAATTAGCCATCCAGACCTAAAAGTCAACTCAGGAGGCAAAACGTGGTCAGTTAAGGTCAGGAAAGGGCTCGTCAGTGCTTAAACTACATCAAATCTGACCTCAGAGACAGCAGAGAAAATTACACACTGCCGCTTTAAAATCATCTACTTTCACGAGCACACTATCAAAGTGTATAAGTGACGCTCCTTGATGTTTACCAGGACTTGACATGGAGTACATGGCCAAATTAGAATCACTAAACCACTAGGACACCTTGAGCCGGAGTTTAATCACGCAGCACGGCACGGCAGCCAATCCCGATCCAGGATTATCTGTAGCAGTAAAAGTGGGAGGAGCTTCTCTGGAGGACGTAGGGCGAATAGTAATGAGCCCAACACCCTTCTTGAACCGATCGTGTTTAACAGTATAAATACGGTGGCAGAGCACAAACGAGAGTTCTAGTAGTGAGCGCACATCAAGCACAGGAAGACGTTCGGGAATCGCTGGAAGTTAAAGACGGCGGATTGTCACGGATCGTCAGGAAGAAACGTGAAGCGTCAGGAAGACGTTCGGGAATCGCTGGAAGTTAAAGACGGCGGATTGTCACGGATCGTCAGGAAGAAACGTGAAGCGTCAGGAAGACGTTCGGGAATCGCTGGAAGTTAAAGACGGCGGATTGTCACGGATCGTCAGGAAGAAACGTGAAGCGTCAGGAAGACGTTCGCGTACGTAAACGAACGAATAGGAAACTTTAAAAGTTTCAAAATTCTGGCAGACCGAAGAAGAAAAGCAGGTAATTCGGGAGACATTTCTAGCTCCGCCCCCACACACACGCACACACACACACACACACGCACGCACACGCACACACGCGCACGCACACGCACACTGACTCAGTTTTCTCGGTTCCTGGGTAAGAAGGGGAACCAAAAGTTCAGCACGGGGACTCAAGTTATGGTTCACTTTAAACAAACAAACAAACAAACAAACAAACAAACAAACAAACAAACAGACAAATAAATAATGTGGGATTGCCATGCTGTGCCGTACCGCACTGTCCTGTAGAGCTGGTTTAGCTCATGCACTGAGTTAATAGATTAAGATAAAGATACACACACACACACACACACACACACACACACACACACACACACACACACACACCATTACTTATCGACGTTTGTGTGTGATATGTGTGTCTCGATTACCTGCTGCTTTTTCTGCTGACTCTCGAGATCCTGCTGGTACCTCCTGAAACACAAACACAACTTTATCAGTCCACACACACACACACCTGCTGGTGTAACACTATATCAGTACAGGTGGTGTTGTAACGTGAACGTGCCAGTGTGTGTGTGTGTGTGTGTGTGTGTGTGTGAGGTGCGTCTCACCTCTGCTCATCGATCTGGGAGGACCTCTCTTTGGCCGCCTTCTCCCTCAGCGTGGCCTCCTTGACCTCCCGATCCTTCCTCTCCTTCTCCAGCTTCTGCCGCTCTTCATCCAACTTCTTCTTCTCCTCCTGGCGGCGCTTCTCCTCATCTTTCTGAGAGGGGGCGGGGTTTGGAATCGTAAACATCAGGACCACGGTGCTGCACTCTGTACTACACTGTTATTTATTCATATAACGATATATCGGCCGTACCTCCGCCTGCGCCCAGAAGTTATCCTTGTTGGTCCTCTTGATTTCGGACATCGCGTTGGTCTTCTGATAAACAGAACCCTTTAAACAGAACGACACGTTTACAGCAGCTCACGTGACTCCAGCCGCGCCCATACGCACGGCTGCACAAAAATATCGGCGCCCCCTTAAGTGAAAGCGTATACGGTAGTTATCCCTTAAAAGGTGTGTCCATTATCGTTCGTCTTCCCCTTCTTATTATTATTACTTCCCAAAGTCACTGTTCCCTACAATTTTACACTTCATACTTATTTCGCATGCAATCTAAGATGAAAGCGTGAATGATTTCAGCGTGACGACCCCGCCCCCTAAAAAATAAGAGGGTGCGGTACACAGCCAAAGGGGGTTGGACTCTGTATAGAACAATATCTATACAGATATCTGTATCGTACGAACAATGGAAACGTATAAATTGCAGGGGGTGCCAATAATTCTGAAACCGGTATTGCGCGTTATTCAAGAAGGAAATCCGTGTTAAAATAATAATAATAAAAATAAAAAATACACGGCACTAGATGCGCGAGCATGAGATATGACGAACGACGAGCCGTTCATTTTCGGGTGGGGCGCCGATAATTCTTGACACGCCGATAAGCGCTCTAAACTTACAGACAGACTACCGTTGGTTCTTAACCGTGAAAACAAACGTGCTTTACAGCGTGAAGTGAAATCGTTTCAGTTCATCGGGTTTTTTTTGTCCGTATTTGGCCGCCCTGTTCTATACGAGCATCCCTCTATCTTATTCCCGTTCTCTCTTCATCTCCTCCTCCTCGAACTTACTGTCCGTTTAGTCAGAGCCAAGTCTCTCGGGGCGTTTCGCTGGAATTTTCTTTCGAATGCCAAATGCTTCTTTAATGCGGTTCTTTGAACGGGACAGAATGCGAGTGTAGGTGAAGGACAATCAGTGAAGCAGTCATTTCTACACTCCTTATCCACCGACGTTCAGATAAGCGTGCTGCGACGAGACAAAGACAGAATGGAATTCTACGGTCAAAACAGAAACCCGTTTCCTGGATTTGTGCACTTCTCCGGGGGATATTTTAGACATTTCACCCCCCACCCAGCGTCAGTCGTGAAGGGAATTTGTAACGGCTTTTACAGAAAGCGGGATGAACTGAAACCCGGCTGTGGCGAGGGAACGTCAACATCTGTACATATAACTGCTACTGAGAGATGTTGTTCCCCTGGAACACGTTCGTGTTCGTTCACGAGTCAGGCGAGTTTTAATAATCCCAACGTGGACAGACAACAATGATCCTTGGCTTTTTTTAACTGGCACGGGTATCAGCTGTGATCGCTGGAGCCTGAGGGTTACTAGAGGTGAAAATGAAGGAACTGACATGTGGCATAACTGTAGTGTAAGGAGAGAAATGAGAGAGAGAGAGAGAGAGAGAGAGAGAGAGAGAGAGAGAGAGAGAGAGAGAGCGAGACTCACCACAGGTCCCTGAGGTCCCGTGTCTCTGAAGCGGTTGGACTCCTGGTGGAAACTGTAATTGGCTCCTGAAGCCTTGGCCACTTTCTGCATGATGGATTCGGGTTCCACGTCCTCCTCTGCGCGAGCATTTATAGTTACGTGCGCTCCCTAAACACACACACACACACACACACACACACACACACACACACACACACAGTATGCAGCTTTTAAAGTGTGCACAATTATGCAAAAGTTTGCAGTTCAAGTCAGGTGACTGTGACGGCCCTGTAGAATCTTCCAGGATTCTTCTGCCTTGGTGGAATTTGAGGTACGCTTGGGATCGTTGTCCTGTCGGAAGGTCCGACGGCGCCCGAGCTTCAGCTTCCTCACGGACGGCGTGACGTTTTCTCCTAGGATTTCCTGATGCTTCACTGAATCCGTCTCGCCTTCCACACGCTGCAGGTTTCCAGTGCCGGAGGATGCAGAGCAGCCGCAGAGCATCACCGAGCCTCCACCATGCTCGACTGTGTACAGAGTGTTCTTTCTTCATTCTTCTTCCTCCAGACGTACCGCCGATCCGTCGTGCCGAATAGTTCCGGTGTTGTTTCATCGCTCCACTGAACAGAATCCCAACACTTCTGTGGTTTATTGATATGATTCTGAGCGACTTTTCTTGTGCTTTTGGGTCAGTAGCGGTGAACGTCTTGGAGTTCTGGCACGGAAACCTTCTGCGTTTAGTACGCGCCTTACTGTGCTCACCGAAACCTCAGCGCCTGTTACACCGAGTCCTGCTGCAGGTCTTTTACGGTCACTCGAGGGTTTTTCACAACCTGCCTTGAATCAGTTTGACTGCACCTGTATCAGTTCTACAATACGGTGGAGAAATAAAAACGCTGTCGTTGAGAGAAAAACAAAACAAAACCCAAAACGCTACACCTCAGGTCTGGATATCGCAAGATTAAAATGACCCCCCCAGGATCTGGAGGTGTGATGTGCTCAGATCCGGTTCCTCTTTCGTCTAATTCCTCTTTCAAACCTTCTCTATAAAGAGCGTCTTGTGCTTACGGTGCGGTTGTTTCACCAGCGTACAGATCGTCGCGCGACGTTGCAGTTCTGCTCTGCACGTCTAGCGGGAAAAACGTTAAAGGCGTGTCGGTGGGTTGTGGTCAGAGACCCGTGATACTTCCTGTATACTCAGGATGAGGACTAAAACAGGAACACGCTGCTCAAGATGCAGTGGCAGCCCACCACGGTCTAATAACGAGTCCCGCCCAGTTTCATAACGCACCGAGAAGATTTTGTTTACACTTCTCATAGTGACGTGAAAAGATCCGTCTTGCGCCGTTGCTTCAGCAAAGCATCTCTCACTCCAACGATTTCTTCATTTCTGTCAGGAGTATACATCAAACACGCTAAATCAAGACCACTGCTAGTATAAGTTCGAGCTACGGAGAGCTAGCATCTGCCACTTTACGGTAAAACCTGAGAGTTCCCGTCGAGCCGAGGCTCACGACAAGCTCGTTATACGTTTTTAATGCCGGATCACAGAGCTTTCTCACGGAGTTTCTCCTCGAGAAGGTTTACTAAAACCCCACCCCTGGCGTCCTCCTATCGGCTGGCGTAGCTGTGGTGACGTTTATAACCCGCGTCGGGGTTGTGTTGTGATCTGTGAAACGAAAATAGTTCTCAATAGTATCCGTGGCAAGCGGCGCGTTTTCGACGGACGCCGAAAAGTGGAACCCGGTCAAGACGGATCTCAAGGAAAAGGTCACGTTACCAAAAAAAAAAAAAAAAAAAAGGAATAAAAGCCGGCGTGAGATAAAACGACGGCGTCCTAGAACATCGCGTCGCTGATTACGTTCTTACCGAGGCGTGAGCCGAGCCGACAAAACCGATAAGAGCGCCGCTAAGGAGATTAGACCCGAATCAGACGACTACGTATTAGAACATGGATCCACCCACACACCCATCTGTATAGAAGCCAAGGGAGGAGTCACCTTCAGAAAATTAGCCATGGAGCTAACATGGTTGGCACACAGTCCTTTCCTGGCGTCTTTCACACCCTCGCCAGTCTGAAAAGACAAACGCAAAGCAGTGTTAGGGAGGGACAGGAAGTGAGCTGCACTTCTAGAACTACGGTGTGAAGATGAAAAGCACTCACCCAGTTGATCAGGACGTATTTAGGGAGGCCGGAGTTGGGGTCTTTGACCCGGCAGAACGCGTACATCACCTTCCCGCTGTTCAACTCCTCCACCAGCTCCTCCAGGCCTCCCTCTAAACACGCACACACACACACACACACACACACACACACACACACACACACACACACACATAGATAAAAACCTTAAAATCTAAACCAGATGTTTCCACCTCAAATTCCTGTCTCAAGTTAGGACGAGTTTTGTTAACAGGGCTTGAGATAGCAAAAGCGAGCAAAAAGTTCAGCTACTGCGAGTTTTTAAGCAGAGATGTTCAACTTAAGTCGAGTCGCTGATCTGGAGTCGAGTCGAGTCGCTGATCTGGAGTCGAGTCGCTGATCTGGAGTCGAGTCGCTGATCTGGAGTCGAGCTGCTGATTTCGAGTTGAGTCACTGATTTGGAGTCAAGTTTCTGATCTGGAGTCCAGTCACTGATTTCGAGTTGAGTCACTGATTTGGTTTCGAGTTGAGTCACTGATTTGGAGTCGAGTTACTAATTTGGAGTCGAGTTACTAATTTGGAGTCGAGTCGCTGATCTGGAGTCGAGTTGCTGATCTGGAGTCGAGTTGCTGAACTGGAGTCGAGTCACTGATTTGGAGTCGAGTCGCTGATCTGGAGTCGAGTCGCTGATCTGGAGTCGAGTCGCTGATCTGGAGTCGAGCTGCTGATCTGGAGTCGAGCTGCTGATTTCGAGTTGAGTCACTGATTTGGAGTCAAGTTTCTGATCTGGAGTCGAGTCGCTGATTTCGAGTTGAGTCACTGATTTGGAGTCGAGTCACTGATTTGGAGTCGAGTCACTGATTTGGAGTCGAGTCACTGATTTGGAGTCGAGTCACGTGTTCACCAGGGTTTGTTGATGCAGTTTCTGGCTGACTCACGTCCCAGAGCGTCCACATGTCTGCGTTACCTTCTTTTTCCCCTGGTTACGCAGTCGCACTATTTGAGCGTGTAGTACTGTACAGTTACACAAGGTTTTCATTTATAATCGCACTATCCGCCGTCACCAACATGACGACGGGTTCCCTTCCGAGTCTGCTTCCTCTCCAGGTCTCTTCCTCGTTTTTCCTCACCGCCGTCACCTCTGGCTGCTCACTGGGGACAAATTCTGCTGACTAAGTCTAATCATCTTGACTACTTTTGAGCATTTTAACCCTTTAACTACTGGCGCTACACAGACGCTTCCCAAATAACACTGTCTACCTAAACAAAAGGTTCCTCGGGCAGGACGTAGAGGTTATTTGGAGTCATTTCATATACCGCGTGTATAGAACGTCACGGTATAGAGTATATAACCATATATAATCATTAACACATGCCTATATCGGGAACACTCACCCCCTTTATCGGCCAGCCGGATATCATTGGTGTTTCCCTCATAGGTGAACAAGGCCCTAGGGGGAAAAAAAGAAGAAGAAAAATAAGACCAGAATGCGGTTAAAGCTTTGCACAATGCCGATCTGATCCAACACGACACTAGCGATAAGAACCACATGATGTTCGTTTTATACACGTTTCCCTGCACTGTGAAAACAACAGACACCTCTCTCATAATGAAAGTCTAAGGTAGTTGCCGAGTATTGTTCCGGCTGGCGGTTTTCGAAATAGCGGAAGCACAGACGTCTGATAAAGAAGTAAGAAGAAGTCTCTCTTCATACACTTTAAAAAAAAAAAAAACAAAGCAGCGACGGTGCTAACTAGCTAGCCTTCACTAAAAAAAAGGCAGTCCAAGCTAGCTAGCTAGAGCGGTACATTAGCAACACATTTCCAAAAGGAACAATAACTTAATGTTTTTTATTTTTTTTATTTTTATGAACAAGTATTTACAAATATGTACCAATTGCACATGCAAGTGACTCTATAGAGTCCTCTGCCGGACAGGCGCCAACGTGTTTACGTGATACATCGGTCAGGTTCATTCCAGTGGCTGGGAGTCGGATACGAGGCTCCGCCCCTTTCAGAGATCTCCCAATGGACTGGTCAGACGCACGACCGGGCGATATAAATCGAACCAACACCGATATCGTTTTAAACGATGAATTTTCCGAGACTTTTCTTCTTTTTTTTTACGTTTTTAATCATCACGGATTAAACGGTACTGAATTTATGCCGTTGGTTAGACGTAATTGAAAAAAAAATGTTTAAAAAAAGAGGGCAGGTTTCCCATGGGGACTTAAAGCGATCGCCTGGGATATCGCTGTATCGCACGAGAGTCAGATACACGACAGGAGACGACAGAAAAAAAAACGCAACCCTTCTAAAAAGAAAACCCGGGAACACGTTCCTGAGCTCGCGTGTTCAGCCAAACAAAGCCGCTTGTGTTCACAGGAAGTCGTGTCAACTTCCTGCCTGGAACCTGGGGGCTGTCGGGGTCTGAGCTAACCAGCGAGACGCCGATGATAAGACTCTAGCGCTCAAGGGCCGCCTTGACGCTATTAAAGTCAGACTCGACTTGTTTTGCCGACTCGGCGGAGTCCCATCATGCACCGTGGGGTGTGGGAACGCTAGCTGGGCTGTTCAACACAGGACGATACGAACGCCGGAACGTAAAACCGCCTCGGCACGAGGTGAAACGAGTCGGCGGATAATCTCTACAGCTGACGGCCTTCGTGGAGATGCGAAGGGAACAGACGTAAAAACGGATTTTTTTTTTTTTTTTCAAAACCCGACCACATTATAAACGTTCCTTTTTCTCGTCGAAGCCAGGAAGTCGGTGCTGTTATTTTGGTTTCTGCTTAATCAGCAGCAGGGATGGAAAAGTACAGGCATGGCGAGGACTAAATACGTGTGCTGCAACCAAAATAACAAACTCATACGCTCAGAAAATGCGCTCACCATGTCCACACAGAGCCGCCGAATCCTCGAATCCGAAGGGTCAGAGAGCGGTGATTAGTTTTCTATAGCAGGAGCTCGGACAGTGGCGACAGAGTTACTGCGACACTAGCGAGAAGATTATATTAACGCGCTCGTTCTGATTTGTCAGCGTTTCTATAGTAACAGCTCCTTCGTAGGGACTTAAACGTACGTCGACTAAACATGTTAATAATAACGATCTGGTTTTTTTTTTAAAGTGAACATTTATGGAAGGAGTCTCCGGTACCAGCGCTCTGTAACTTTACCGTAATTAAGTTTTTGGGTTTTTTAAATCTGTGTCGATGTGAACCCAGAGGACGGACGGAGTTCTTCGGACCGATCGGAATCCCGGGTTCAGCAGCACCGCGGTCGCTGTCGGAGCGGCAGGTTCGGAAGATATTCCGAAACTAAAACTGGTTTTCTTCGACGATTCTTTTTCGACGAGTAAAAAAAACACGTTCGGAGGAATGAAAACAAAGAGGCACGAGGGCCCCGTATTTCACATTTCCACCTGTCAGTCTCTCTCTCTCTCTTCGTCAGTCTCTAGATCTGTCCGTGTCTCTCACCGCCTCTTTCGCTCTCTCTCACCGTCTTGTTCTCTTTTTCTGTGTCTCACTCTCTTTCTATCTACCTGTCTCTCTCTCTGTGTGTCTCTCTTTAACTGTCTTGTTCTCTTTTTCTGTGTCTCACTCTCTCTCTATCTACCTGTCTCTCTCTCTGAGTGTGTGTGTCTCTCTTTAACTGTCTTGTTCTCTTTTTCTGTCTCACTCTCTCTCTATCTACCTGTCTCTCTCTCTGTGTGTCTCTCTTTAACTGTCTTGTTCTCTTTTTCTGTGTCTCACTCTCTTTCTATCTACCTGTCTCTCTCTCTGAGTGAGTGTCTCTCTCTCTTTAACTCTCTTGTTCTCTTTTTCTGTGTCTCACTCTCTCTCTATCTACCTGTCTATCTCTCTGAGTGTGTGTCTCTCTTTAACAGTCTTGTTCTCTTTTTCTGTGTCTCACTCTCTTTCTATCTACCTGTCTATCTCTCTGTGTGTCTCTCTCTCTCTTTAACTGTCTTGTTCTCTTTTTGTTTCTCACTCTCTTTCTATCTGTCTCTCTCTCTCTCTCTCTCTCTCTGAGTGTGTGTCTCTCTCTCTCTCTTTAACAGTCTTGTTCTCTTTTTCTGTGTCTCACTCTCTCTCTATCTACCTGTCTATCTCTCCGAGTGTCTCTCTGTCTTTAACAGTCTTGTTCTCTTTTTCTGTGTCTCACTCTCTCTCTATCTACCTGTCTATCTCTCTGAGTGTGTCTCTCTCTTTAACTGTCTTGTTCTCTTTTTCTGTGTCTCACTCTCTTTCTATCTACCTGTCTATCTCTCCGAGTGTCTCTCTCTCTTTAACGGTCTTGTTCTCTTTTTCTGTGTCTCACTCTCTCTCTATCTACCTGTCTATCTCGGGGTGTGTGTGTCTCTCTCTCTCTCTCTCTCTCTCTCTCTCTTTAACCGTCTCGTTCTCTTTCTTCCTCTCCACCCTTCCGTCTCTCCTTTTATTCTGTTCTCTCTCAAACGACCGTCCTCTCCGTTCCTTCCCAGAGAGTAACGTTCCGGCGGCGTGTGGAGAATTCGTCTGGAGTACGGCGGGGTCGCGGCCCCCCGTGAGAGAACGCCAACGTAATTAAACGGCTCGTCTCTAATTACTTTTCTTTTCTAGGTCTCACAGGAAACCGTGGTCACCGACACGAGAGAAAGTGTTACTTCCTCATTACCTAATCAGCTCTGTAGGTTATATCAAGAGTTTCAGCACAGACCACACACACACACACACACACACACACACACACACACACACACACACACACACACACACACACAAATGCATGTGTAAGCCAAGCAGGAAGTTGCATTCAGAAAGATAACCCGAAATGGCAACTGTTTGAAATCGACGCTCCGTTGACAGCATTCTGCCGAGCCTGTAGGTGGCGCTACGTCAACAATGGGTACGATCGAAAACAATCGACGATCAAGTCACACAGAGGCAAACGTTCTACAGTACAAAGCGAGTTTGAGGAAATAAGGGTATTTTTTCCCCCCCTCCTTAAGGTTCGTCATCACCTCTAGCGGTTACGTATTCGAGTATGGCGTCCTCCTATTGGTGGGTTTTAGCTGCCACGTTAAAAATATTCTCAGGCTAACAAAACTCTGCGTCACCTCAGCATACGTCATGGACTTCCACGAACGATACGCCGCAATTGTGACGCAAACGGACGTCGCGCGGAGGGAGGCGCCTCTCGACAGTCGGCGACCCGAGCCTGCGATTGGTCGTAACAAACGAGGTGTTCTCACGCCAAACCATTCTGAGCTATTGCGACGGTTTCGCTAGAATGCTAAACTCGCCGTTTATTTAACGCAGGGCCTCACGTCTCGCCTGCGTCTTATTCTTCCTCCACGTTTATCTGATCTGTAATCCCGGAACAAAATAAACAGTTCTTCTTCTTCATCGTTTGTTTAAACAGCGCCACCTGCAGTACTGGAGAACACTGATTCTCAAACTTTTTTTTTTTTTGGCGTACGCAGAGACCCCTTTAACTGTCAAATGAATTCCACGAGCCTCCGCGGTACGGATTTATTTCATGAACGTTATTTACGTCGATCAAATTATTTATGGGAGCCACGGGGCGTTCTACTCCCGCACTTCCCACTCTCGGAAAACCTCAGGTCTGAGTTGACCCGGGTTTGGTGCTTGGACACCTACATGTTACAGCTTTGAGAAGGTGGCTTGTGATTTCCAGCACGGTAACGAAATGAAAAGAATTAGAAGACCCCCTGGGGACTTCGGGGGAGCTAATCCCGTCCGAAAAGGGCTTTCGAAACATTCGGAAATAACGTCTTTCTTCCAAAAGTTCTTTGGCGGTTTGAAATCGCAAACGAGTACACAAAAGATTGTCAGCTTGCGAAAGTGGTTTCATCTTCACTGCCATTGGTCGCTGCCCATACTGGCTGTCCGTGGTCGCTGCCCTTAGTGGATGCCTTTTGTTAATGCCTTTAGTCGCTGCCTTTCACAAGGATGAGTGAAGAAACTGTAGTATTTCGGTTCTACACCGCTCTGAAATAAAATACCCCTCGTTAACTTCTATGAATATCTCGTTAGGTCAGGCCCACAAACTGCATGCGAACGGTGTAATTATATAATTAAATCTACACGCACGGAATGATAATTTGCTCATTAAAATCATTTCTCCTGACGCACAACTGACATGATTTTCCACGCTGCCAGCGAAACAAACTGTAAACCTAAAGAAGCTATAAAGGCTGATTCGTGTTCAACTTTCTGTAAAACAAGCTGCCAGTGCATGTGATGGTGCAGTGCCTCAACCAATCACCAGTAATCCCTCAAAATTCGAGCAAATCCCAGGGAACAGGAGGCTGTGTTGAAGTCAGAGCACATGGAAATGCAGGCAGGCATGCTGGAGCAGAAAGTGAGTCACTCACATCCATTAATCCATCCATCCAACCATCCAACCAATCATCCATCCATCCAACCATCCATCCATCCATCCATCCATCCACCCAGCTGTAGCTACAGTGCTTCCACCTCCTGCTGCTGCCCACATCTTCATCTTCACCTTCATCTTCATCTTCATCACGCACATTATTCCCTTTCACTTTATAGAAATGTCAGCTAAACTAAGCATGGATTTATTTTTAGGAAGCAAGGCCTCAAAACATCAGAAAACATCTCAGCTCTCCAGCAAAACAACAAAAACACCCAATGATAGGGTGTCCATTAGAGCTACCTTTACTTTACAACGCAGCTATGACGCGTCACGACGCTTCAATACTCACCAGTTAGTCTCGGATTTCTCATCCACCACCTCTTTATAGGCGGCTGTGAGCGCTGGGCCGTTTTTACTCAAGTTCACGGACATTATAAATATAAAAACTAAAAAAAATAAACCGAAAGAGAGGTTCCACGCACAGCACAGTGAGACTCGGGCGGTGAGGGAGTTGAGCCACGCCTACCGGAAGCGTAGCGGCGCTTGCGTCATCACGCACGCCAACGTCATTTTTTACGCGCTCGTCGTTTTTATGTTCTTCCGCATTTCGCAAAGAATAAAATAGTCATTCTTAACACTAAAAATACTGCATTTTGAGTCGATTAATAAATAGCCTAATAACAAAACAATAAACATTACGTGTGTGTGTGTGTGTGTATATATATATATATATATATATATATATATATATATATATATATATATATATATATATATATATATATATATATATAACGATAGAAGAAAAATTAAATTTCATTAAAAAAATAATCGAACAAATAATCACAGTGAAGATAAACCTGTAAAATATTTCAGTACAAGAATTTAATGAAACAAGCTACATGTATTAAGTGTGCTATACACAGCTTTCATAGAGATTAATAATAATAATAATAATAATAATAATAATAATAATAAACAAAATAAACGGAACGAAAAAATTTTAAAACGATTAAAAAGACATTAATTTTAAAAAAATAACCTTAGTGGTTTTTTTAGTAGTAAAAATCTACAGGTGGTAAAATAAAAGTGTTACTTTTCTCTTTACTTATTTTTTTCCCTAAGCCCCACCTTTCACCAAGAAGGCCGCACTGTGATTGGTCAATTCGTCTCTACGCAACTTACAGCTACGGTTAAAAGGGGAAATGGCGCCTCCTAATGGACATATCCGAATACAATTCTCTTAGTTTCCTCTTGTATCCGAGAAGAAAACGCTTTTTTTTTTTCGACAGAAAAGGAAATAGATGTCTGACGTTCATTGACTTAATTTCATATCACGAATCATATGCAAAATAAATAAATAAATAAATATTTATTTGTACTTTTAAAATTTTTATTAGATTTTTGTTTTTTTAGGACTATAAAGAAGTCAATGTTTTTTCTTCCTTCCCTCATTGTAAAACGTCACATCCAAAATGTCCTCCTGTTTTCTCCCCTTGTTGATCATTTCACTCACACCCAGACAGACATGTTAGAGGTCACGTCTTGCTTTGAGGAAAAACAAAAATCAAATGAGGAGAAAAATATATATATATTTCCATGACACAACAGATGCTCTAGAAAGTGTCGTGTACATATTCACACATTTAGTAGCTTCACTTCTTTCTCAGGTGGCCTAGACGTGTCACACCTTACAGGATGTGGAGTTGTTTAAACTTCAGCGGAGTTTACATTTCCTCACATCAGCATGTCGTTGTGCGTGCTAGCTGAAACAAGCAGGAAGCTAATGTTAGCCTCAGTGACCAATGATTTATTAAGAGAAAAAGAAAAGGAAAAAAAAAATAGTCAGTTGTTTAAGAAAAAGAAACAGGCCCAGATTCAGAATGGTCTAAATATAATAATAATAATAATAATAAAGTCAACACTGTGTTTTCAGATCTTTCAGAAACTGTAAAATGTCATTTAAGTTGTAAAATGGCATTAGCACACTCTCACTTCAGTGCAAAGTCTGAAGGCATTAAACATGCTGTACATACAGTACGTTTTTACTGGGGAAGATGTGTACACTCTGTATTTATTGATGATTTTTCCGTCAAACTATTCCTTTTTTTTAATATATATATATATATATATATATATATATATATATATATATATATATATATATATATATATATATATATATATATATATATATATATATATATAACGGCTGAAAACGCTCCGAGCTTCGACGATCCGCGCCCCAGGACATTCATCCGACATACGAATGAAATCCAGGAGAAAGTATAAAACCCAAAGGAGCTTTATTCGCTAATGAGAACACCTCCGAGATTAGTTTCAGCCGTTCTGAGAGCTCGAGGCGAACTTCTCTCGGGCTAACACGAGGGTTCGGCGTTAAACGCTTGGCCAGGAGAGGTTAGCATGGCTCAGTGTATGTATGTGTGTGTGTGTGTGTGTGTGTGTGTAAATGAGTGTGTGTTTACTGCATCACTCTCCTTCCAAAAGTCTTCAGCGGGTTAAAAAGCAAAACGTGTTACAGTACAGTTCTGGTTGGTTGGTTACGGCTAGATTTGACTGACGATGATGATGATGACGACGACGACGATGATGATGATGATGATGATGAGAGGCGAGAGCATGGAGAAGAAGATCCCTGATACGGTTGTATGAAGAGTGCAAAGTGGGTCCGTACTGATCCGTTCCAGTGCCGATTAGAGGAGCACGTCACGTCACGTCCGGAGTTTAGTAGTGGATCGTGATGACAAATAAATAGCAAAATACATACATGAATAAATAAATAAATAAATAAACACACACGTCCAACAACAACAAACTATAAGAACCAGGGCTAGCAATGACGACGTGCAGTCTCGTGAGAACAGAATGTCAAGTTCACTAACTGGGGGGGGGAGACAACGAAAAAACAAAAAACAATCCAGACAGAAGCAGCGTTTACAGGATACATTCAGAACCAATCCAAAAAAAACAAACAAAAACAACAACAACAAAAAAGTACAGGATGTTCACCAATGAGTTAACTTCAACATCAACTAGCAACTCAGAAGGCACACTCTTACAAAACATACAAAGGTTAAATCCAGGACTCTAAATACGGACACGTGTAAAACTCGAGCAGTTTTGAAGTTTTAGACGTACACTATACGATCAAAAAAAAAGTTTGTGCACCCCTGACCATCACATTATAGTAACCTCCACTCTCTCGGGAAGGTTTCCGATTAGATTCTTGGGCGTGGCCGTGGGGATGCGTGTTCATCCAGCTACGAGAGCGTTCGTGAGATCGGACGCCGACGTCGGGATGTCGAGAAGCTCCGATTTCACGTCATCCCGGCGTTACGTGACGAGGTCAGGACGCTCGGGTTCTTCCAAACTTCACACGGCGTGTTCTTCATGGAGCTCGCCTAGTGCCCAGAGGCGTCATCGTTCTGGAACGGTGTTTGCGTTCCGGTGAAGGGAAATCGGAAATCTACAGCATGGGAACGACGACTGTGTGGGTGTCCGACTTTGTGGTTGGGTGAAGAACCACGTACAGTGACGGTGTGACGGTCAGGTGTCCACATACTTTTGGCTATCGAGTCGAATAGTCTTATTCGGAGCCGGTTATTAATCTCAAACCAATAGAGTACGTTACAGGATGAAACGACTTTACATTAAACGCCCTTCTCACAAAAAAAAACCCCTTCAAACTCTTAACTAAACATCCAAGAGCGCTCCTGAGGAACCGTCTTTTTTCCTAAGAGCGTCTATCGATTCACAAATCCCGTCGAGGTGTGCCGGGCGCTGAATATGGCTTCCTAGACTTACGCTCGGCCCAAACGCGCAGGATTCATTACGGGAAAGAAAGAGTCGACGCCCCAAACCCACAGAAAATCGAAGACCGCGTTCTCATCGGTTCTCTTAGTCGTGTCGTTAATATTCGAATCGCGATGGACGGAACGACGCGACGTTCTCTCTTCGTCACGAGAGGCGCGTTTCCTGCCACGTTTTCGTCGACGTGTCGAACCGAAACCGGTCGACGCCGGGCCTCGGGAGTGGAAGGCGTTCAGCTTTGCCCCCGCAGACTACCATCAAACATCGCTTTTACGGTTTCGCACTCGACCAGCCAACATCACAAGGTCTGGAGATCGTCGTCACGTAACGACGAGGTATTTAACCCCAGATCATCATCATCATCATCATCATCATCATCATCTGGACCTGAGATCAAGAACAGAATGTGTCCTATTCTCAACATAGTGTTCGATTTTGCGGGGAACTCCCCCCGCCCCGCCCCTAAAGATTCCAAATCTGCCATTTTGCTTCCCAGACACCGTGTATTCCGGTTCCTGGATCCGATGAGAAGAAAAAAAACCCAAGAAAAACAAAAACACCAAATGAAACCAAATATATTTACTAAAATCAACTACGAGTCACTGAGACATGCTGATTCGCAGATGCGGTCTGTCGTACCGGACATGATCGATGCTTGACTGGTCGCTTAACGTTGTTCGGAGAGAAAGCAGGGAGAACAGACCGATTTGTTGGGGCAGATCTCAAGTCCATCGGCGAGCATCGGCTAACCTGGCAAACGAAGAAATGAGTCGATTTGACGTGACTGGCTCTCTCGAACGACACCAAACAGTTCTGAGCTACAGGTAAAACACCTGGTTTTCAGCACGGACCGACGTGTTTTTCAAAGGCAACGTGTAAACGTAACGTAGCGTGGCAGAATCGTACGGGTTCTCCGAATAGGGAAAACAAACGGGCGCTTCCTTAGAGCGCATGGACCGACGGGAGAGTCGAGTGGAAGCTCGACGGTGGGACTAAAACCCGGAGAACCAGCTCACCGACGTTCACCTTCGACTTCTGAGGTACCTCGGGTTTAATAAGCGTTTAAAAATGGCTCCGGACGTTACGCACTGCCGCTTTAAATTGTATGCTCGGTTCTGAGGAAAGTTGTAGCTTTAAGGGCTCTAAATATTGCATACTGCACCTTTAAAATGTACGATCGGATTTGAGGAAAATTGATGTAGCTTTAAGGGCTCTAAATATTTTGTACAGCTGCTTTAAAACGTATGATCGGGTTTGAGGAAAATTATATAGCTTTAAGAGCTCTAAGTATTACATACCGCCGCTTTAAAATGTATGATCGGGTTTGGAGGGAAAAGACGTCGCTTTAAGGGCTCTAAAGATTACATACCGCCGCTTTAAAATGTATGATTGGTTTGGAGGAAAAAGACGTCGCTTTAAGGGCTCTAAAGATTACATACCGCTGCTTTAAAATGTCTGATTGGTTTGGAAGAAAAAGATCTCGCTTTATGGGCCCTAAACATTATATACAGCTGCTTTAAAATGTATGATCGGGTTTTGAGGAAAATTATATAGCTTTAAGAGCTCTAAGTATTACATACCGCCACTTTAAAATGTATGATCGGGTTTGGAGGAAAAAGACGTCGCTTTAAGGGCTCTAAAGATTACATACCGCCGCTTTAAAATGTATGATTGGTTTGGAGGGAAATTATGTCGCTTTATAGGCCCTAAACATTACATACTGCCGCTTTAAAATGCGGCAGTATTTCAAAATTCGGTTTTGGCGAATTTCTGCCCACCAGCTTTCCCTCATCATGCGACAGCAACCAAGCGGGAAGGGTGAAGCCTAACACGCGCTTCCTCGGAGACACACGGAGCCAAACAACCGCATCTTTTCAAGCTCTATCTGCCCTCTTCTGACAGGGTTGAGATCTCGCGCTGCACGGCACACGTCGATTACAACCTCCACGCTCGGTGACTAAGCTAGCGTATAACAACGTTACTTACTATAGATTACTACGCTCTCGCTCGGATTCAACACTTTCGCTCTTTAGCATGAAAAAGGGGGAAAACGGAGTTTGTGTATTCACGGTCCTGCTTTAGCTACGGTATTGCTCCGAGAAGTGTTTTTTTTAGACAAGTAAACGTGCTGAAATTTTAACGGACAAACGTACAAACGTTGGCCTTGATTCCCTCCCACCCCCTCCCCCCACCCCCTCCCAAAAAACTCCCAACACTCACTTAAACATATACTGCCATAACATGCATATGTGGTTTTAGGGCTATAAAATCAGCGTGAGGTGGTGAACGAGAGAGGATGAGGACTTGGCTTGGGTATTGTACGACTGTTCTTAACCCTGTAATCAGAAATATGGGTTAAAGGCAACATTCACAGGAAAAACAAACAAACAAAGAAAACCACTTCAGGAAATAAAAACGCAAGTTGTCCTTGTTATACCGAGTCGCTTCTCACGTGCGCACGTTTCTACCGTACACACTCGAGACGAAATACGGTCGTGTCGCGTCGTACGGAACCTGTGCGTCCCGTTTAATCCGTTCCGGAATCATTCAAACAGTCGCTTTAACGCAAATTAAACATTCGCACGGAGTGTGTTTACATGCAAGCTCACAATACGATGGCGTATCGTTTTTCTGGCCTGGAAATTTTAGCCCCGCCCCTTGCTGCTTAGTAGATGGGAGTTGGTCAGGAACGAATATAAAAGCTTGTGTGTATTATTACGATTTGCAAATTGCAAAGAGACAGCAGAGCACTTGAAGAATTACAGACGATACATTTAAAGCTTCGGATTGCGTTTTTCTGGCCCAGAAATGATCTGCTCCTATCAGTTCGGACAGAAGTATTGTTAAAACGCAACTCGGAAGGCGTGTAGGTTTGGTGGCACGGAGCGTCTGTCGGTGTTCCTCTCACTGGCAGCAGAGGGCTCTAAAACATTACATAATGCTGCTTTAAAATGCATGATTGGTTTTGAGGAAAATTGATGTAGCTTTAAGGGTTCTAAACATTGCATACTGCCACTTTAAAATGCATGATTGGTTTTGAGGAAAATTGATGTAGCTTTAAGGGTTCTAAACATTACATACTGCCTCTTTAAAATGCATGATTGGTTTTGAGGAAAATTGATGTAGCTTTAAGGGTTCTAAACATTACATACTGCCACTTTAAAATGCATGATTGGTTTTGAGGAAAATTGATGTAGCTTTAAGGGTTCTAAACATTACATACTGCCACTTTAAAATGCATGATTGGTTTTGAGGAAAATTGATGTAGCTTTAAGGGCTCTAAACATTACATACTGCCTCTTTAAAATGCATGATTGGTTCTGAGGAAAATTGATGTAGCTTTAAGGGTTCTAAACATTACATACTGCCTCTTTAAAATGCATGATTGGTTTTGAGGAAAATTGATGTAGCTTTAAGGGCTCTAAACATTACATACTGCCTCTTTAAAACGTATGATCGGATTTGAGGAAAATTCTCACACCCCATTTTCAATTCGGTTTCTGCCAATTTCTGCCCACCAGCTTTCCCTCATCATGTGACAGCTACCAAACGGGAAGGGTGAAGCCTAACACGCGCTTCCTCCGAGACACACGGAGCCAAACAACCGCATCTTTTCAAGCTCTATCTGCCCTCTTCCCCATACATGTCCTCACAGACGCCCACAACTGGCTGCATCACTGTGATTGACAGAGTAGCGAGAGAGAGTAAACCCCTCCCAAGCCTTCGGGATTCGAACTCGCGAACGTTTCACCCAAAACGACATCGACATCCTTCATACCGCCTTCCAAATTTTTTTTTCCTCGGAAGCGTACGTGTTAAATATCACCACGTATCGCAAAACCGATTATCGGCACATGCCTAAATACCATCGTTATCCGATTCCGGCACTCACGAAAGTCATCGGGTCTCGGCATCAGATCTCTTCCTGAATTAAACACGCGCGTGATAAAGAAAACTGGATTTCAGTCCCAGTATTCAGCACGTGTACCTCTAAAACTTTTGACACTGTGCATCAAGAAAGAAATCTGTTTACTGAGGACACCGAGTTTCTCCATGAACAGATTACCGTACTGCATGTAAACACACCGGACTGCCAGGAATTTGAAACGTCTTATCGTTTTACCTAGCAAAAATAAAAATCGAAAACAGGGTACCTTTGTCATAGAAGGATTAAATGGGACACGCACGGATACTCCTGAGTCCTGTCCTGCGTTCTCTAATACAGACGTACTGCTTTATTATTTATTTTTAAAAACATTCGATAAACAAAATCTCGCTTAATAAAGAAGAGGAACCGTCGTGTTAATACTGTAACGGGTTATGAAGCGTACCGGGCCCCTGAGTGTAAACTGTTAAGAACAAAATAAAAATAAAACACACACACACACACACACACACACACACGCGTGCGATATGTACAGAAAACGCCCCGGAGACGGTGCGTAGGTGAGCGAAGTCTTTCGCCTGCATCTCCGGTGTCCAGCGACAGAAGACACTGAGAAACAATATGTCACCAAAGCAACGGTCAGAAAAGTCCCGGGTTTGTGGTCGTCCCGGGCGTTTTCCGGGCTGCGCGTATTTCCGGGCGCGGCTCTGAGATAACGGCGCACAGCTGGCGTGCGGTGGTGTTCTCGCGTCTTTCAACCTTCCTCTCTCCCAAAGCGTCGGTGTCGATCCATATCTCTCTCTCTCACACTCACTCACTCGCTCGCTCATACTCCTCGTGTTTAAAAAAGTTAAAACAGGTTCCTCTGTGCGTTCGCTCGCTGTGCCGTGTCTGTGCGGACGTACGCGCTCCTCTCACATGGCGTACTTTTGCGTCCATTCTCTCGCTAGTCTGTTGTACCTGGAGGACGGAAAACAAGAAGAGAAATATATAAATGTATATAAAATCACTCAAAATCACTCGCTGTGAAAGGAAAATAATCAGCCGTGATGACGCGGAGTCACCGTTGCCGCCCGGAAGTTGATTATTTTCCAATAACAGCACGTCCGTCGATTATTATTATGATTAATCTTGTTAGTGGAGCGTCCGCCGTACAAGTCCCGGCGAACGAGCTGTTACTACGGTAACGATAACGTATTAGAACGAGCGCGCCGGTATGAAGCTGTGATTCGCTTCGCAGCCGGAAGCGTTCTGGATATACAGTCGAGTTCATAAGTTTGCAGACGCCTTGCAGAATCTGCAAAAATGTTATTAATGTTTATTTTTTTTAAAAATAAATAAATAAGTAAATTAAAAAATTATTAAAAAGGACAAAAACATTGCAGTACTAAATAATTTATTTTATTTTTTTTTAAAGTTTTAAAATTTTCTCATCCATCTGAAGGCAACCGAGGGACTCGTACACAACTGTTACAAAAGATAAACATTCGATGATGCTCAAGAACGCAATACAATTCGCTAAGAGCAGGGGGGTGTAAACTTTTGAACAGGATGATCGGTGGAAATTGCTATTAATTTGTCTTCTGGGAAACCTGTAAATATCTTATGTAGCTTTGGACGGGCGGTACTAAATGAAGAAAAAAAAAAAGGAGACATTTAAACAAAATAATTTACACCGATCATCCTGTTCAAAAGTTTACACCCCCCTGGCTCTTAATATAACGTGTTGTATAGTGATCCCTCTTCTTTTTGTTGTTAAATAATTAACGTTAAGATTCTGCAAGGTGTACGTAAACTTATGAGCACAACCGTATGTACATATCGACTCACGTGCGTCTTACGTGACGTATTTAAACGCATTCAGCACACACAGCACTGTGGAGTAAACGTGGGACATGTTGTCCACGTCTCACTCACTTTTCTCTGTCGGCTTTGTACGTGTGCGCGATCTCGGGCACTAGAGGGTCATCAGGGTTCGGGTCACATAACAGGGAACAGATGGAGAGCAGGACTGCAAGGCAGGAACAACGTTAACATCATGGCACTTATATAAGCTCAAACTCCGGTCCGAAAAAATGATATTTTGGAATCAGTGGTTTATAGGGTTTTAACGAAGGGTGCCGATAGTTGTGGAGCAAACGCTTACCTTTCGATACGGTGAGTGCAGGAGACCACTGCGAGCGCAGGATGTCGAGGCAGATGCTGCCGTTACTGTTGATGTTGGGATGGTAGATTTTCGTCGTGAACGCGACCTGAGAAGGAAACGCAGGCAAAAACTCAGAGCGCGATGGACGCCGTTCAAGAGCTTGTTTGGTTCCGTCTTAACGAGCAGTTCAGACCACACCGGCTGAGATGTTACACCACTAACCTTGGGAGGTTTAAAGGGGTAGTCTGTAGGGAAGTGGATGGTGAGGAAGAAGACGCCGCCTTGGTAAGGACTGTCATTCTGAGAGAGAACAAAAAACACATGAAATCTACCAGCACAGGTTTAAATACTGTGATGTCAGTCACTGCAGTAACAAAAACACAGCACTGTTCCAGTGAAGGAGGCGTGGCCTGTGTGGGTCAGGCACAGTGAAGGAGGCGTGGCCTCTGTCTGTCAGTCATATTAAAGGAGGTGTGGCCTCTGTATGTTAGTCACATTAATGGAGGCACGGCCTGTTTATTTTAGTCACAGCGAAGGAGGTGTGGCCTGTGTGTCTGTTAGTCAGAGTGAAGGAGGTGTGGCCTGTGTGTCTGTTAGTCAGAGTGAAGGAGGTGTGGCCTGTGTGTCTGTGAGTCAGAGTGAAGGAGGTGTGGCCTGTGAGTCAGAGTGAAGGAGGTGTGGCCTGTGTGTCTGTGAGTCAGAGTGAAGGAGGTGTGGCCTGTGTGTCTATGAGTCAGAGTGAAGGAGGTGTGGCCTGTGTGTCAGAGTGAAGGAGGTGTGGCCTGTGTGTCTGAGCGTCAGAGTGAAGGAGGTGTGGCCTGTGTGTCTGAGTCAGAGTGAAGGAGGTGTGGCCTGTGTGTCTGTCGGTCAGAGTGAAGGAGGCGTGACCTGTGTGTCTGTTAGTCAGAGTGAAGGAGGTGTGGCCTGTGTGCCTTTTAGTCACAGTAAAGGAAGTGTGGCCTGTGTGCCTTTTAGTCACAGTGAAGGAGGCGTGGCCTGTGTGTCTGTTAGTCAGAGTGAAGGAGGCGTGGCCTGGGTGCCTTTTAGTCACAGTGAAGGAGGCGTGGCCTGTGTGCCTTTTAGTCACAGTGAAGGAGGTGTGGCCTGTGTGCCTTTTAGTCACAGTGAAGGAGGTGTGGCCTGTGTGCCTTTTAGTCACAGTGAAGGAGGTGTGGCCTGTGTGTCTGTTAGTCACAGTGAAGGAGGCGTGGCCTGTGTGCCTTTTAGTCACAGTGAAGGAGGCGTGGCCTCTGCACACATCCACTTCAGCAATAGAATATTAGGTCTGTTCTTGTATTAGACCAATAAACCACTACAAAAAGGAGGTTTAATTATAAAATAATGTTTATGTGCATTTTGGCATACGTCAAAATATAAAAATATAAAATGTACATTTAGTCAAAAATTGAGAAAAGCCATGAAAAGAAAAATACGAACTCACCGGCCCCATTATCGTAGCCTGCCAGTGAAACACTGAAAACAACAGAAAACACCGATTACAACTTCTACACACTTTACATCCGTCGCGTTTAATAAGACTGCATGCTTCACATTCGAATGAAGTCATTCATATAAAGACGCATTGATGAATTGACTGCTCACAGTCTTCTCCCACTGGTCCGGCTGAACACTGGGCTGGAGGATCCCTCTGTAGATCCGTCAGCTCCTGTGGACAAAAATCACAGCGTCTCAATCAGCGCGTTCGGGCATGACCAGAACCTTCAAGAACGGGATCTCGGATTACTCGACACGTTTCAGCCAACAACTCCTCTGTGCCAAGAATCCGGAGTAAATTTAGAAACCGAAAGAGCGCGTGTGGGTGAGTGTGCGCCGCTAAAAATAAACCCCATGAACAAAATCACCTTCAGGAGTTATACACGCTAATTTAATACGACCACAACTCCAGCGCCGGAGAAAATGTAATCCCGCGAAATGTGCCGCAAGAAAAAAAAAATAAACACCATGTTCAGAGAACCGGTTTATATAGTTCTCAAAGCACTGCCTGTTTACGGAACACGAGTTCCATGCTGTTTCTAAATGAAATTATTACGCAAACGAGTTCTAAATATACCTCTAACAAACAACCTCCAAATAACTTTTCCACTTATTCCTCAAGCCGTGAATCAGCTGGAAGATTGTTGGCACCCTTGGTAAAGACGGGTGGGGGGGGGGGGGGGGCTTTGCGGTTAATTAGCTCAATCTCGCACTCACATAAATAATACGAACACGTGACCTTTAGCTGCAATACAGTGCATTTATTCTAAGAAAAAAACTACAACTCATCGTAACGGATGAGACACAACTATTGGCACCCCATCTCGTCTTCGTACGCCTGTGAAACAGGAAGTCGCGAGTGACCGCGTAAGAGTCCCTGAACACACGGGTGAACGGAAACGAGCTGGAATATGAACGGGGACGTGCTTCAGTTACATCGTGTTCATATGAACTTCTAGGGGTGCCGTTGATTGGATGGATGGATGGATAGATCAGACAGACGGAAAGGCAGATAGACAGGTAGCTAGAGAGAAAGACAAAATGACAGAGACAGGCAGACAGACAGCTAGATATATATACAGACAGAAGAGACACGAACACATAGAGAGTGAGTAACGCTGAGTGATAGCAAACAGAGAGATGGATAGATTGAGAGAGAGAGAGATTGACAGACATCGAGAAAGGCAGAAAAAAGGCAGATAGACAGGAAGATACGGAGAAAGACAAAGACAAAGAGAGAGAAATATTGAGGGATAGGCAGACAGAGAGATAGATATACATAGACAGACAAGAGAGGTAAATAGATAGACAGACAGATAGATAGATAGATAGATAGATAGATAGATACAGTGTCCTCCGCTAATATTGGCACCCTTGGTAAATATCAGCAAAGAAGGCTGTGAAAAATCGTCTCTATTGTTTAACCGTTTGATTCAAAAATTCACAAACACACTCTGCTCTCATGGATATCAAACAATTGCAAACAACATGGGTTTATCCAAAAAAAAAAAACTTTGTTAAATATAGGTGTGCAACAATTATTGGCACCTTTTTAGTCACACTTTGAGCTAGCTCTCTTTGGCAAGATATCAGCTCGGAGTCTTCTCCTATAACGCCCGATGAGGTTGGAGAATACATGGCGAGGGATCTGAGACCGTTCCTCCGTACAGAACCTCTCCAGATCCTTCACGTTTCGAGGTCCACGCTGGTGGACTCTCCTCTTCAGTTCACCACACAGGGTTTCTATGGGTTCAGGTCAGGGGACTGGGATGGTCATGGCAGGACCTTGATTTTGACCGTAGAACCCGATCCCATTTGAAGTTCCAGTCGTGTCTGCACACTGAAGACGCTCGAGTTTGTTTTTGGATGAGAGTAGAGGCTTTTTTCTTGAAACCCTTCCGAACAGCTTGTGGTGATGTCGGTGACTTCAGATTGTAGTTTTGGAGACGTTCTGACCCCGAGACACGACTAACATCTGCAGTTCTCCAGCTGTGATCCTTGGAGATGTTTTATCCACTCGAACCGTCCTCTTCACAGTGCGTGGAGACGATACAGACACGCGACCAATTCCAGGTCGATTCATAACATTTCCAGTCGACTGGAACTTCTTAATTATTACCCTGATGGTGAAATGGGCGTTTTCAACGCTTGTGCTATTTTCTTATAGACACGCCCCATATTGTGAAGCTCAACAACCTTTTGCCGCACGACACAGCGATATTCCTTGCTCTTACCAATTGTTATGAATGACTAAGGGAATTTGGCCTGTGTGTTACCCCTGTGAAACAGGAAGTCATGGTACAACAATTTCCTGTTCCTAGTCACCCAGGTGTACTAAAAAAAAAAAAGTAAAATATCAATGGGAACATACTTCAAATATATTTTTCTCATACGAGTTCATAGGGGTGCCAATAATTGTTGCACACCTATATTTAACAGATATTTAATGATTTTTTTTTTTGATAAACCTGTGTTGTGTTTGCAATCGTCTGACATCCATGAGAGCGGAGCGTTTTTGTGATTTTTTTTAAACTAAAGATCAATAAGAAAAATAAGACAGACAGACAAATAGATAGACAGAGAGAGAGAGAGGTCAACAAACAGACAGAGACAGACAGACAGACAGATAGATAGATAGATAGATAGATAGATAGACAGACAGACAGATAGATAGATAAATAGATAGACAGACAGATAGATAGAAAGACAGACAGATAGACAGATAGATAGACAGACAGATAAATAGATAGATAGATAGAAAGACAGATAGACAGACAGATAGATAGAAAGACAGACAGATAGACAGATAGATAGATAGATAGATAGACAGACAGACAGATAGATAAATAGATAGATAGATAGACAGATAGATAGAAAGACAGACAGATAGACAGATAGATAGATAGATAGACAGACAGATAAATAGATAGATAGATAGAAAGACAGATAGACAGACAGACAGATAGATAGAAAGACAGACAGACAGACAGACAGACAGAGAGTGAGAAAAATCAGCGATAGATAGATAGACAGATAGATTGATAGACAGAGAGAGAGGTCAACAAACAGAGAGATAGACAGACAGATAGACAGTCAGACAGACAGAGAGCGAGAAAGATCAGCGATAGATAGATAGACAGATAGACAGACTGACAGAGGCAGTCAGACAGACAGATAGAAAGACAGATAGACAGACAGATAGACAGAAAGACAGACAGATAGACAGAAAGACAGACAGATAGACAGAAAGACAGATAGACAGACAGATAGACAGAAAGACAGAGAGGAAAAAGCCTTCTAATGAAAAGAACTTTTAAAATGATTACGATTCATTTGAAATATTTCTGAAAGTATTACATTTCCCACTGAATGACTTTAAAATATTCTAAATCCATCGAGTTATTTAACTCCTCAACCTCTGTTGTGACAATACGGGTTTCTGCGACGTCCCTGCTATCCCTGGATTTTAAACAATAGAAATAATGACAACGATATGCACCACATTATACATTTATATAAACAAATAGCGAATATATTTCAGCTTAACCCCGGGTACAAATAAGCAGCTGCACACGTGAAAAACGTCGCCAGTTGCTCGTATTTTGAATGTTTTACTGAAAGATTTTGATAATCCGTACAAAAACGACTCCTGGACGACTCGTATGAAACCGTTTACAGGGTTTGTTTTTGACGGTTTCCTATAACAAGGCGGTTTTGTTGAGAAGTCGCAGTAGCGCTAGTACGTACGCCAAATTTATCCCAATACTGCTACGACAGAATAGAAACATTTATATAGGACATTATACATGATTTAAAATGTCATAATAAAGATAATATACTGTATTAATAGAAGACACTGGGCAGATTTTCAGCTTAATGAGATCTGATATACTTCGTGCTGTAGAGCTTCATATTCATTTGTGTTTACTGATTTGAAATCAGTAGTGTGTTAAATAAGATGTGAATGTTAGGGATTTGTGTGATTGAGGTGTGAGGTGATGTGGACAGTGTGGTGAATCTGTTAAAAATACCCTCGCTGTCCCACTGGCCCTATTTGTACAGCCTTATATGGCCGTGTCGACATTGAGCGCAGGAGCTCAGTGCGCATGCGCACACCCCACTCACTCCCATTCACTAGCACAGACTACAGCAAAGGATTTTTATTAGTAGTATTATTATTAATAATAATTTTTTTTAAAAAATTGCTCTCGTTTCTTTTAAACGGATTAAACCGACAGATAACTGAATCATCTGTAAAAGTGTATAAAAGCAATCACAATCGTGCGGTGTGTGTGTGTGTAAAAAAAAAACAAAAAAACAAAAACAACCCGATAAATATTCCCGTCACTCGGTAACCTATGGACAATAACACACCGATTATGATGATCAAAACGACCCTGATGTACATTATGGATGACTTCACATATTTTTTCATATAATCACACTGAGAAAATATAATCAGCATTGGGGGTGGGGGGAAATATGTGTGTTCCGTATGCATTCATGACAAAACATTTTGTATTTGTATACATTGAAAACAAATAATAAATGTGGGAATAAATTGTATTTTTTTTTTAAATTGTATATATAATATTTTAAACATTTTGTGGGGGGAAATCCAGACTAAAAACTTCACAATGCCGGCCATGAGCATCAGCTACTCACCTTCTGGATCCTTTTCAACGCCATTTGCCTGGTTTTTTTTATTTATTATTATTATTGTTAGCTAGCTGGATAACACTCGGTTTCTCCGCCGCAATTCGGCTTATTAAAGCGTTATTATGCTTCCCCTGGCTGTACAAACACCTCTACGAGAGCACAGGTCGTAACATTTACGCAGTTTCACAATATCGACAGAGAACGATTTGGGTAATTCTTAACCCCCTTCTCAAACACTCACTGACAGCTTTGCCTAGCGAGCAATGAGCTACTCTCGCGTTACTACGCGACAACAAGGCCCTCCGTTATTCCGTTCGCGAGATTTCAGACTTATGGGAAATGCAGTTCTCTGACTCCACAAACCCGGAAGTGTTTGAATGAAGAATCAGTTTGACCAAAAAAAAAAAAAAAAACGGGGGGGGGGAGTTTCCGTTTCGTTGGTTTGTTTTATTGATTTCACTCGTGTAACTGAATATTATTATAATTATGATTATTATTATGATGATGATTATTATTATTATAAGTTTGTTATTTAGTTTAATGCGAATTTAGTCATCGTGTAGCCAGAAACATGATCTTTTGAAGCTAGTCGATCTACTCCACTAGATGGCGCCCTCGTGTTTCTTTTAAAGGGCAAAACATGGCCGCGGTCCCAAACCGCAAACACACTGCTTGCCGTTGTTACCACAGGGAGAGGACACAGTTTGCACAATTTTGACATACTGTTTAGCTCCTGGAGACAGAGCGTGAACCTCAGACAGCTCCCTACTGGACATTCAGTGTACTACATTAAGGGGCCATTATTTCATAGCCTAAGTATTGTACTTGAATAACAAGTAAATAAATAAAAAATAAAAGAGAGAGAAATTTCAGATTTGGGCAAATGAGCCGCAGAGCTCGGTCTGAAAAAAGAGAAATAATATTTTGAAAATGCAAAGAAAGGTTAAAAAAAACGAATAAAGTAAAAAAAAAAAAATAATAACTATAAATTCTTTAAAAATGTTTTAGAAGAGTTGACGCTTCTAGACAAAGTTGTTGTTGTTGTAGTTGTTGTTGTTCTTCCTCTTATTATTATTATTATTATTATTATTATTATTATTATTATTATTATTATAAAACAGGTAAGAATGACTGAGCTCTGGTAGAGGATTATGTACCTGAACTTGAAATGGTTAAGAAGAAGAAGAAGAAGAAGAGAAGGAAGAAGAAGAAGAAGAAGAAGAAGAAGAGGCAGTAAAATCTGTTATTGTTACTATTAATGCTTTTGACTAATATATTATATTGAAAAGTGTTTTTATTTAATTATTTATTTATTTTCCCGTATTTGTACTATTACTAGTACTACTACTGCTCATAATAATAATAATAATAATAATAATAATAATAATAATAATAGGAAGAAGAAGACTTTGAAAGAGATCAAGTCAAATAAAAAAATAAAAAGCTCAAATGTAAAAAAGGACCATTAGGTCGATGACTTTACGACGCAGACTTGTACAGAACTGAACGTACGTTTTTTAA
Source organism: Ictalurus punctatus (assembly GCF_001660625.3). NCBI lineage: Eukaryota > Metazoa > Chordata > Actinopteri > Siluriformes > Ictaluridae > Ictalurus > Ictalurus punctatus. The sequence continues at coordinate 2,201,417 of NC_030420.2, forward strand.
AAAAAAATTAAAATAAATAAATAATAATACTTTTTTTATTACTCATTTTTATATCATTGCAAGGACGATAATAATACGAAAGCGTATATTCAAACGAATAAAGAGAACAGCATAAAAATAAAAGAAAGAATTGATCAATGATACATGAAGGAAAACCATTCTTAGAATAGTTATAACAAGTAAAACGTGCATGTCGCAGTTTTGTTTTGTTTCGGTTTTTGCTTTTTTTAAGTAAAAAGTTTGTGAATGACCTCTAGAGTCGTTTCAACTGCTACAGCTGATGGAACGCCAGATGAAAAGTAAAGACAGAAATGAAACGATATCTCCAGACTGTGTTACAAATCAGTGATCACGCGCTGTTTACAGCGAAGCTGTTCTTTCCTGTACGTGACCGCTACTGTTGCTGCTTGTGGGCGTGGCCTGTGCAGCGTTTTTTGTTTGTTTGTTTGTTTTTTTTACAGTTCATAAATGCTAGAAATGTTAGTAGCTATGTACAGATTCTAATGCTAAATAGTTAAACGCAAGTTAAATAATTAGCGTTGTTGGCAAATTAGCAAATCCAGCAAGCTGACTGTACTAGCTAGCTGCGTACGCTAACCGGAGGTACCGACGAGCTCTGCCGCGTCCTTCCAGGCTTTATTTTTCCTCATAATGTCTCTAATCAGAGGTTGTATATAACAGGATAGTGATTATACATGCTTCTAAGTTTATTTGCGTTTAGGAAGTAGAGTTGTGAGCGGAACTGAAGAAACGTTGCACCACGTGCACCACGGGATCGGTCAGAGGAATCGTTTCAGTCGATGGCTTGGATTTATCACTTTGCTGACTCGCGTAGGAGAAATTATGGGTTCGGACGCCGCTCGTTGCCGAAATCCAAGCTCCGAGTACAAGAAAGGAACGTTTCTGACACACGTTTATTACTCGCTCGCTTTAGTGGACAGCATTGTGCGTTTCGAAAACCCTCTCCATGCTTCCTTTCACTGATTTAAGAGGAGCAGGTTTTTGAGTGCTGAGGAACGTAAAGAGGCCTCTTGATCGATCCTGAGTGAGCCCGACTTCGGGCGCTTTCATTCCCGTCTCTTCTCTGCTAACGACAGGACAGGATCATTGTTTACCGCTTACCGAGAGCGGAGAGTTCGGGAGACACGCTGGCCTGAGGTGAAACAACATGCCTGTTATGTTAAAGGAAAAAGAATGACTTCTCTTGTGTTTGCCTCGATATTGCACTATAAGGACCTCTGTTTTTTTTTTGTTTTTTTCAAAGGAACAATTGAATCTTCCACTCCGCTGCGATTCAGCTGACATGTTAACTCCTCAGCCTGATCAGCGCATTTATATGGAATTCACAAGGAGCGCAATTTGAGAGGTCAAATCAGCACATTTTCAGAATCAGGTTTGTGTGTGTGTGTGTGTGTGAGTGTGTGTATGAGATAGCGGCGACGCTGCGTTCTCTCTCCATTTCATTATCTATTTATCGACGTGGAGCAGGCAGTAAAGCAGGCCTGATTGTGCTGGCGAGTGCTCCGGCATTGTGCTCGCCCTATTCATGTGCGAGTCAGCTGGCTGCTCGGGTTTCTGCGTGGCCCTTGTGTCTCGGTGCGTGCTTCTCATGAGCTTCCCTTTCTACGCCTTAAACAAGGCCAGGAAGAGAGAGAGAGAGAGAGAGAGAGAGAGAGAGAGAGAGTCCATTCTGCTCGCCTTCATGAATGGCCGCCACTGTTCGCTGCTCTTAAATGGCTCGCTTCAGTGTCAGGTTGGTGGAGCCTCTCATCAGCATGACGCTGAGAAAAGGAGCGTTTTCTTCTTCTTCGTCTTCTTTTTTTTTCCCCCCTCTCTTTTGGAAGACCTAGAGATTCCTGGAGATAATATGCTATTGTTGGGAAGGAAGGGGGAAGAGATTCGACCCTGAGATTTCAATGACTGCACTGTCCTGCGGACGAGGCCTGGGGAAGCAGGGAGCTCGCGTGGGCACCGTGCCCACTCCGAGTGCCGCTACTACAGGCACGGTGTGGAGCCGTAATACAAACATACAACGATCAGCAGGGATATAATACAATTCAAAAACACAGCTCTCTGATGATGTTTGACTTTATTCTCAGGCAAACAGATTTGGTTACACAAAGGGCCTTGAGATGAAGATTTTATATATATATATATATATATATATATAAGATATAGGAACATCATTGAGCTCACTGTTAAATGAATACCTCAGTGCTGTTGTTAATTTTCTGCTCTGACATTAGAGCAGCTACAAATCACACGTTCATATTAATGCACTCACTCTATTATATTATCGTTTCCATAGCAACGGCTCGTTTTTTTTTTTTACTTTTATTATTAACTTTAACATAAACTTTATTAACTTTAACTTAAAGTGTATTAAATTAACTTCAACTTTATTAACGTTAACTTTATTAACTTCAACTTTATTAACTTTAACCCAAACTTTATTAATTGTAACTTACGCGTAAACTCACACTTTATTAACTTGTAAACTTCTTTAACTTTAACATGAACTTTATCACCTTTAACGTAAGCTGTATTAACTTTGACTTAAACTTGACCATTATTAACCTTAACTTTAATGAACTTACTTTATTTACTAACTCACACTTTATTAACTTTAAATGAAACTTTATTAACTTACACTTACAGGTTACCAACTTTAACTCACGCTGAACTTTAATCTACGCTCTATTCAATTTAACTTAAGCGTCGTTAAGTTTACCCTAAACTTTACAAACTTCATATAAAACGTTATTAACTTAAACTTTATTCACTTAAACCTTAACTTAACCTTATTCATATTAACGTTAACTTAAACTTTCTTCATATTAACTTTAACTTAAACTTTATTCATATTAACTTAAACTTAAACTTTATTCATATTAACTTTAACTTTAACTTTATTCACATTAACTTAAACTTAAACTTTATTCATATTAACTTTAACTTAAACTTTCTTCATATTAACTTTAACTTAAACTTTCTTCATATTAACGTTAACTTAAACTTTATTCACATTAACTTTAACTTAAACTATTCACATTAACTTAAACTTAAACTTTATTCACATTAACTTTAACTTTATTCACATTAACTTTAACTTTAACTTTATTCACATTAACTTTAACTTAAACTTTATTCACATTAACTTTAACTTTAACTTTATTCACATTAACTTTAACTTTAACTTTATTCACTTTAACTTTAACTTTATTCACATTAACTTTAACTTTAACTTTATTCACATTAACTTTAACTTTAACTTTATTCACATTAACTTTAACTTAAACTTTATTCACATTAACTTTAACTTTAACTTTATTCACATTAACTTTAACTTTAACTTTATTCACATTAACTTTAACTTTAACTTTATTCACTTTAACTTTAACTTTATTCACATTAACTTTAACTTTAACTTTATTCACTTTAACTTAAACTTTATTCACCTTAACTTTAACTTTAACTTTATTCACATTAACTTTAACTTAAACTATTCACATTAACTTAAACTTTATTCACATTAACTTAAACTTTATTCACCTTAACTTTAACTTTAACTTTATTCACATTAACTTTAACTTAAACTATTCACATTAACTTAAACTTTATTCACATTAACTTAAACTTTATTCACCTTAACTTTAACTTTAACTTTATTCACATTAACTTTAACTTAAACTTTATTCACTTTAACTTAAACTTTATTCACATTAACTTTAACTTTAACTTTATTCACATTAACTTAAACTTTATTCACATTAACTTTAACTTAAACTTTATTCACATTAACTTTAACTTAAACTTTATTCACATTAACTTTAACTTTAACTTTATTCACATTAACTTTAACTTTAACTTTATTCACATTAACTTTAACTTTATTCACATTAACTTTAACTTTAACTATTCACATTAACTTTAACTTTAACTTTATTCACATTAACTTTAACTTTATTCACATTAAATTAAACTTTAACTTTACTCACATTAACTTTAATTTAAACTTTATTACATTAAGTTAAACTTTCTTAAACTTGAACTTAAACTTTATTCACATTAACTTAATCTTTATACACATTAACTTAAACTTTATTCACATTAACCTAAAACATAATAACTTTATTCACTTGATCTTGAACTTTATTCACTTGATCTTGAACTTTATTCACTTGATCTTGAACTTTATTCACTTGATCTTAAACTTTATTCACTTGATCTTAAACTTTATTCACTTGATCTTAAACTTTATTCACTTGATCTTAAACTTCATTTCCTTGAACCGTTTTAAAAACCTGTTTAAAAATGCATTTATTCTCCAGGTATTTGAGTCTTTTTAAGGTCTGTAGTATCACATCATCTGTTTTGACGACTTTTCATTTGCGGTTTCGAGTTTTAATACTGTTCACTGTTGTGCTCTTTTATCGTTCTATTTGTTGATTATTTGTATTATTTGTTACCTGATGGTCACACCTGTGGTCTGTAACTGTGCTAAATATAAACAAAGGTAAGACTTGTCTTCATTGAGCGAGAGTGGAAGAGAGGCTGCTGAGGGGACGGCTGTTTATAGCTGCTGTAGCGTAAGCGGGAACATGAACTCGTCCACAACATTACGCTTTTTGTCGTCGTCGTCGTCGCCGCCCCCCCCGCCCCCCCCCCCCCCCCCCCCGTGCTTAATGCCATTTCAACCTATAAACCAATTTATTATGACGGATAATTTTAACGGGTTAAAATTCCCAGACGCTCCTGTGATTCGGACATGAAAACATCCAACATGTTTACTAGCACAGAAACATTACCGCTGAGCACCACGGCTTTACAGTCCGGAAAATTAGATAACCGATAACGTGATTAGCGTCGCAACTGGCGGGGGAGGGGGCATGGGCTCACGAAAAAGAAAAGAAAAAAAAAAAACCGTCCGATTGTTCATTGTCCGAACGGGTCAATGCGCTGGAGGAAAATGCAGTTGTGTAATCTTCATAAAAGTAAGCACATTCCTTCGGGTCGGGTGAGAATCGGTGTTTGAAATCAACCGTCTGGGTTTGTAATCGGTTAATATCAGTGGCATGATTTCATGCAAACTATAAAAGGATAACAATGTGATGCTTCGTGATGTTTAGGCCCAATCCCTGAGCGTCCAACTGGAGTTCCAAATTGGGAGAGGATGAATTATTTTACAAAAGAACAATCATTTTAGTCTAGTTGATCTCTTATGCAGCAGAAGAATTAGAGGTTTTGAAGAGCTTTAAATTTGAGAGCAGCGTGTGTGTGTGTGTGTATGAGTGTGTGTGTGCACATTAGGGGAGGAGGGCAGTAAAATTAGAGAGGCTCTCTCACACTCTGCTTTCCCCCCAGTGTTGGATTACCGTGAACGTGCTGCGGTATTTCAGGGTGTCCACTTTCACCGCTGGTTGCCCCCAGGCCCTGGAGTGATGTATGAGTGCTAGTGTGTGTGTGAGTGTGTGTGTGTGTGTGGGTCAGAACGTTGCCCTAGAGTGACATAGAACTAAGAAGGGCCCTATCTTCTGTGGCATAAAGAAACCTCAGTCTTCCCATGAAACGCAAAACACAATCATTCTTGTGCTCTCATATGTGAGTGTGTGTGTGTGTGTGTGTGTTTGTTCACTTTGTACAATTCAGGCAGCTCACAATTATAAGGAAAGACAGAACTGACAGCGTAGCCGTCCTCTACGTCGACGCGAGCGTCGCGGAACGATGGCGAAGGCGCGGCGCGAGGTTCTCCGGTGCCGAGCGTTTACACCTCTTTAAACGGCGCACACATGTTCGCAATCATCTCAAATGGCCTCTGCTGGCAAAGGCGTCTGAGTGATCCAATTAAAGCCCTTTACAGCGCAGACAGTGTGTTTAACTCTCGCGGCACGCTCTCGCTCTCGGCTCGCGTCTCGAATGCCACGACCAGGAGCCTGGAATTAACTCTGGAGCTCGGCGGCCACCGAGGAGGCGTCGTGTCCCGGATTCAATTATCGCTCGGCATTTCCAGCGGGCGAGAAGTAAATCATTACCACGTCGAGTACAGTCGATTTCACTTCGAAAAGAAATAAACAGCACTGGTATCACGCATGAAGATCGGCGGAAATCACCGTATGGAGTATACGTCATATACAATCAGTCATTACGCTTCAGAGATCAACTCAATGCCGTAGGACGTTCCGGTTCCTCGCGATTCATTTTCGGCGTGGAAAATTCCGATATGGAAAATGAATCGACACGTTCCGACCAATCGGATTGCAGCATTCGACAATGCCGTGCTTTCAGTAAAGAAAGTCGTCATTGTAAGCATGCAGCGAATGTACTGACATTTCTGAAGAATCATTTTAAATAAATAATAATCATTTAAAAAAAAAAAATATATATATATATATATTATAATAAATAATAATCTTCGTAATGGTTCGTAATAATACCGTATTTAGAATGCTCTAAAGGAAACGGTTGCAATTTCCAATAAAGTTTTCAATAAAATTCCTGTTTAGGCTGTGTATCTATCTATCTAATCTATCTAATCTATAAAAACAATAATTGTCATTTTTCTAAGCTGTTATCGACCGCATTTATCATTTATTGACCAAATTTCACCATTGAGACGACCAGAGGGTTTTCCACACAAAAGTTACGCAAATTTATCGTTTGACATCGCTGTAACCATGGAAATGGTGTATCACGTGTACCAACAGCGAGCCTTCGTCTAGCGTCGCTTTGTGAACGAGTGTGTGTGAGTGTCCTGCATTCTTACAGGGCCCCCTGGTGGCTCGGGGGTGCTTAAGGACCTGCTCACGCCACTTGTATCTAAAAATACAGTATAATCCCTGTTTGTACTCTTGACCTCTTCTTCTTCTTCTTCTTCTTCTTCTTTTTTTTTTTTTTTACTGTTTTGTTGCTTTGAAAAAATTTTTCACACGGTTTATTTGAACCCTTCGAAGCCTGTGAATAAAAATGAACGGTGTATAAATTTCAGGAAACAAAAAAATGTGCGTCTCACCGTCGGGCAGTCATCGTTTATTCGGTACTAAAAGGTACTAAAGCGTACCGTTCCTCCTCGGTGGGGTGGTAACGTCAAGCGAACACCTTTTGTAGCTTTATGCTGCGTTCGACGTGTAGCCGCAACTTATAATTCCCCGGCTACGACCCGTAAAAACCACAAAAAACGCCCGCCTCATCTCGAAATTTCACCCGCTAGCAGTTCCTTCCCCGTTTACAGAGCGTAAAGTTCCTCTTCTCGACTTCTTAATGAGCTTAAAGCCGCATTAGCTTTACAGACACGGTACTTGGTGAAACCGTCAACCATTTCCATCGCCGTTTGGAGGAGGTAATCGCCGACATTAGCGTTATCGCTAACGTTAGCCGGTTAGCTTGTCGCTAACGCCGCTCGCTGTTTTCACCCCAAAACGTTGCGTGAGTGTTCAAAGCTCACTCGAGTACCACAGAACTTAACAGTCCTTCAGGCCTGTAGCTGTAAAAGTGCACTTCAAGTAGACTATTATGAGCTTCACGTGCTCTGACAGAGTAAAGAAAAGACACGTCAAAGTGGCGTCATTAGCACTCATAAGGACAGCGAACGCAGCACTGGTGCGTATGTTATACCTGGAAACACGTCCGCGTGCCTTTAAAGTGAGTCACGAGGAACAGCGGGGACGTTTTTTTATGTCCCTCAGAGTGGCTGTCGTGGTAAAAGCGTGAATCGTGAACGACGGCGTTACGCTACACGGTGTACGTCGGACAGAATCAGGCCACGGCTCGTCCCTGATTCGATTACGCGTTCACACACACGGCGAGCACAGGCCGGTTCTCATGTTTATGATGTACTCAGCAACTTCTGGGCACAATCTCAGCCTGTGTGTGCGCGAGACGAGCCGATGAAGGACGGCTATTATTCTCGCGGCAGTCATGCCTTCCTCCACGAGCCATTTCCTTTAGCGCCGATTTAATTCAGTTTGCGCATGCCGTGTGTCCGAGTGTCCGTGTGTCTGCGTGTGAGCCGAGTTCATGAACCTTTTGTCTTGTCAAAGGGCGGATTGATGTCGGGCAGTCGTCGCAGACAGATGGCATTCCTACACACACACACACACACACAAAGAGAGAGAGAGAGAGAGAGAGAGAGACAAGAAAACAATTTCAATTTAATGCACATTTTCGTGTTAGCCCAGGAAATCAAATACATAACCATCATAATCGCAGATCTAAACTGGTCAGCTGAATTTCATTCCCAGTCCATCAGGCGTGCACGGTTTTAATCAACGTTTATCCGCTCTCATGATTCGATAAAATCTACCTTCGGTGGCTTTAGGGCTCGGAGACAGGATGAAGAATAGTTTGGCCAAATATAACACGTACACGGTTTCCTTTTTCCCTTCGATCTACTTGTTCCGTTCGCTCCGTCTAAGCGTTTCATACTAGGAAGGAGAGACGATCTGGCGCTAGAATAAGTCTGGATCGAACTGTGTTCAACTTGAAATGAGTAAATATGCCTAAAAATCCCTTTAAAGGTCTTATATCCGTTACGTAACAATCCCGTAATGATAGATATTACATCATTTTTCCTTTATTAGAAAGATTTTCTGCAGCGAAGAGGGAAAAAAAAGGGCCGTAAATACTAGGCTAATGTTTTTTGTTTGTTTGTTTGTTTGTTTGTTTTGTCTTTCCAGACACGTTAAAACATCAGTTTAGACTTTCCGAATCTTTCCAAAGTAAAAACGTCGGTAGTCGTGTGATCTCCAAAACTCCAAGAAGAACTTATTACCCATGCTTTTTTCTCTCTCAGGTGTTTTAATGTTTTAATTCACATTGCAGCGCTTTTTATTATGACATACCATTGACCCCTTATCTTAAAGCGCACCTGTGATGGATTTGAAACGTGCCGAATTTTGTTTTAAAGCTCACGTACGAGAGATTCACACGCATCCGAGGTCAAAAAACACTTTAACGTGCTCATCATTTCAACTGCAGCGTTACCTTTTTACCCCCAGTGTCACAAACGACTCATTAAATGATTCATTCTAAATGATTCGTTCTAAACTCCTCCTTTCAGAGAGCATTCTCTGTTCTGATTGGTCTACCGCTGTCGGCGAGCAGCCGATGGAGATCAGAGGCGGGGGTTTTTTGTTACGAACCTACGTAGGTTAGTACAGGAAGTAAAGTCTGGAATCACTAACGACTCGATTCAGCCGTTCAGAATCGATTCCTTCTTTTGGGAGTCGATAACCACGTTCGTCGTGAAACTTTGCAGACTTTTTGCATTCACAAACAGCTCCGTATATGACACGCTACATGAACGGGAATATCCGAAACACCCCAATAGGTGCCCTTTAAATTGATATATGTTTGATGTCAAACTTTTACATCTTTAGGGGTTTTATTCTGTTTTGTTTGGTTTTGTTTTTCAGCTCGCTAGCTGAAACACCCTTGAGGACGTAACGTAAACACTCAAAACAAAACTTTTATTAAAACGTGTACCTTATTACAACCTGACTGTAAGTGCTGGAGTAGCAGGTCTACCGTAAACACTCTAATAAACGAGGCCTGTAATATTAGCAAAATGCAAAAAATAAATAAATAAATACAATCGTAAGAGGTGTAGCACTTAATCACGTTACGGCCATGATCCGTGAAACACAAAGACGTGTTTAACATCTCGCGTTTAACGAAAAACCTGACGACATAAAATAAACACCCAGAACAAGACATTTCTTTCTTTCTTTTTTAAACTGTAAAAAAAAAAAAAAAAACCAACCCTGTATATTTCTGATTTTCTCATCATGCAACATGATCTAATATAAACCCCTAAATATACTCTGGTAAAAAAAAAAAAAAAAAAAAAAAAACCCAACTCATTATAACGGTTCTGGTGTAATAACATCCTACCGTACTTAATTATTTTTTTACGAGAAATCCGACAAATTTACGAGCACCACGGAGACATCACGAAGCGTCGGGTTTTCGGGCTTCGATTCGAACTCGTTCACAAAAATAATCAAAACGCAATCGCTGACTTGCTCGCGCGAGTCGGCCTCGCGTTAGAGGTGGCCTCATTGCGTCCTACGCATGTGGGGGAGGGGTCGGGTTGAGTTATAGCTTTTCCGAGTTCCGCGGGATTCCTTGGCGCCCCGAAGCATGCTGGGAGTTGCGGTTCTCGTCCACAGATGAGTCAACATCGTAAAAATCCTCTCGTGTAAACAGCGTTGTTGAGTTTTAACAGCCTCCAGGACCGACTCTCCCAGCAGCACTTAATTGTCTTAATTGGGTCTCGGTGCAGAGCGGGGACTGATTTAGTAGTAGGGGGTCGCGCTCTAACAACTCCTCGCTTCCTTCGTTCTGCCTGCTTTTTTATTATTTATTTATTCTTTACGAGAGCCGAGCTCGGCGAGGCCCGGCATAGTTGCAGCGTCGTTGTCGTTGCGGCTGTAAGGATTTTCGCGTCGATGATTATGCATCATAGTTTCCCTGAGAGCATTCTCTCCAGCGTCACTCCGAGTGGGAAAAGGGCTTAAAAAGCTGGTTAATGCGGTTAAACTGCTGTAATCGCTGTTGTTTTTAAAGGAACACTTTGGTTAAACAGAGCAAAAATATATCACGTGAAAGTATCTTGAACGTGGGCGAACTTATGTAATGTTTCTCATCACGTCGGATAACACAAGACGGAAAGTATTCCTTTGCGTCCGGACATGTTTTTTTTTTTTCTTTCTCTCTTCTCTTCTACACAACGGAAACTTGCAGTCAAGGACAGTTTTTTTTTAAATTTTATTAATAAGCGCGCGATGCTTTTTAACGAACGCGGAACAAGTTCGTTCCTGTTCTCACTTACGTCGTACGTTGTTCTCTCACCCGGACTCAACGAGACCAAATAAATAAATAAATAAATAAATCCTCCGTCCTGA